>NW_017731381.1:4494438-4496194 GCF_001890085.2 Hipposideros armiger
AAAATGCTAACATTTGAGGAATCTGGGTGAAAGGTCATATAACACTGCAAGTTTTTTTGTACATGTGGAATTATGTCAACATAACACATTAAATGATTTTTAATCCACGATTTTCAGTTTTTAGAACTTAGCCCTCAGGAGGCTAATTTGGGGTGGTTCATAAGTTGAAAGAGTTTTGTAATAAAATTATATCTTGAGGTTGTTGGTTTTTACTAACTGATTTAGGTATTACTTCTGTCATTAATATTGATAGAAACATGTGCTTTAGAAAATCAAGCATATCACAGATATTTAGGAAAATGTTAATTATTGGTAGATGTCATTCAAAGTAATATATTGGCCACTGAATACCATTAGCAGTGTCGTGAAAATAAGGAAATCTTGTAGATATTCTCTTATGTGCATTTTATATTAAATCATATGTGGGCTTTTTTGGTGTGACTTAATATGCAGAAAAATGGCTTCACCATTCCATTCTCATGCAAACATCCTGTTTTAAAGGAAGAGAATTTCTTCTGTGTTTTACTTGATCATTATCAAACAAGGAGTTAATATTCAGGAGCTAAAATGAGAATTTCTAGTTTTATACTAGAAGTATAAAAAAATTTAAACTTTCAAAACATTTAAAAATGTTTCAACAAATAAAGTATATTATTGTACTTTAATAATACTTTAAAATATATCAGGGGCAGTGATAACAAAAAAAAATCTTGGAGCAACTGAGATTCCCTGATTTGCATTAATGTATAGTTTAGCAGTTAAATGCTTTTGCCTTAGATGAGGAAATGACAGGCCAAAGGATGGCCACTTAAAATAGCATGTGCCCCCGCTACTAAAGATTTGACGTGGAGCAGCTCTCCCTCCCAAGGCTCGTTGGCCAGGATGTCATGGCTTCCTTGTCTGTACCACATTCCCAGCAGATGCATAGCGGCCGGGTTCCCTGTCCTCATCTCCAGGCCTACTAAGGGGAAGCAGAATTTCGATTACTGAATTGAAAGGTTGTTCCCACTGACTCAGGCCTTTCAAATTAGACTCAGTGAACTACAAAAGAGAGAGTGGACGGTTTCTCTTTAATACTTGCACTCGGTTTACAAATTTCTAATTTTTTTCTAGAGCAGTAGCCACATTCATCTCTTTGAAATAGAATTTTAAAGCATAGTGGCATAGTTAAGTCAGGGCAACTCAGAAGCATGTTTTAGGTAAATTACTGTGATTGCATTATGTGGGAAAAATGTGATGTATTATAAATAGTTCACCGGAGAGTATTAAGTCTCATGAAAACACCTATTGTGAGTTTCCTCGTGTTCAAACCAAAGGCCAGGCTCTTGCTGAAATGATTTTATTTCACCACCGTGCATCAGATGCTAATTTCAGAGCTGCATAAGATGGAAATTCTTGACTCACAGCCTATTTTCTTTCCACCTGCAGATACTTGAAAGGGATTGTTATAACATTGCCTCCCTTGTGTGTTATCTATCTCATTCTCTCTGACTCAGATGATAGCATTTGCAAGGACAGTAAATAGGACATAAAGCACTGCAGGTATTTTAACACTTCTTTCACCACAATTGCCTTACTGTTCATTTTCTGATCCCCAGGATGTTTAAAATGATCATGAGAGAATATAAAGTGTTCATGTGCCCATGCCACTCACAGCATCATATGAGAGTTTCAGATAGCATTCATGTAGTTATACATACCAAAGCTAAAACTTAAAACATTTGGATTTGTTAGGATCATATCTCTGAGTAAGAGC
>NW_017731381.1:4498124-4501040 GCF_001890085.2 Hipposideros armiger
AGACACTTCTTATTCCTCTTCCTCCTATCCCTAAACAACCATTAATCTGCTTTCTGTCTCTTTGGATTGGCCTATTCTGGGCATTTTATATAAATGGAATCATACAAAATGTGACCTTTGAGTCTGACTTTTTTTTACTAAGTTTAATGTTTTCAAGGTTTATCTGTTTTGTAGCATATATCAGTACATTATCCCTTTTTATGGCTGAATAATATTTCATGGTATGGATACACCTTATTTTGTTTACAACCTAGTTTTAGAACACTTGGAACACCCTCAAAAAAACCTCTGTATCCATTAGCAGTCATTCGCTATTCCCCCACTCACCCCCATCCCCAGCCCTGGGAAACCACTAATCTTTCTGTCTACAGATTTGTTTATTCTGAACATTTGGTATAAATAGAGCCATACAATATGTGCTCTTTCATGACTGGCTTCATTCATTTAGCATAATATTGTTTGAGGTTCATCCACGTTGTACCATGTATCAATATTTCATTCCATTTTATTGCTGAATAGTATTCCACTGTGTGGATATGCCACATTTTATCTGTCCATTCATTAGTGATGGACATTTGGGTCCTTTTGCTTTTACATAGCATTTTTTCAAAGAAAAACAAATATAGTCTACAGTTGCTTATGAATTCACCCCTTTGTCTATGGGCTTGGACAGAGTGTCCATTTAGCTTGCCAGATGCTGCTTACACAGTAAAAGGGGCCGGTCTCAGTATAGGAATTCATGCATTTTCTGCATCAGATAAAAGAATCACGGCAAGATGTGGCTATTTTCAAAGTTTGACTTTTCTGCTCAGCTCCATTCTCCCTACGGCTTCAGGTTTCTGGTACTATCATTCAATGGGACGTCTTCATTTCCTGGGATCCACCTGAAAAACTCGCCCAGCTCACACTGGAACAAAAACTCCACCAGCCAGCCAAAGCCCCGGGGACGGCACTGCCTTTAATCAGCTTGGAATGATTCTCTTATGCTTTCAGTACTGACAGGCTGTTGTCCAGCACACTTGATCATCTAGCTTAAAAGTGCTGAAAAAAAGTTCAAAGATAAGGTTACTGGGAAAATTCCATTCTCCGCCCCCGACCCCCACTCTTTCTACACTCAGTGGCAGTTCTGACATGTCAAGAATTTTTCCTTTTGATTTTAGAGAATTTGCAATATGAGATGCAGCTAATCAGACTTAAAACCTGATGACGAGGGTTCATATTCTACCCTTGATGGTAACTAGCTATGAAATATTAGACAAATTTCTCACCTATAAGGTAGAAATAATAATACATATATACCTCNCATATGAGAGTTTCAGATAGCATTCATGTAGTTATACATACCAAAGCTAAAACTTAAAACATTTGGATTTGTTAGGATCATATCTCTGAGTAAGAGCGAGAGAAAGAAAAAGGAATAGTGGAAAGAACCGTAATTTTTGGAATCAGTCTTTGGTTTGAAACTTGGCTCGGAGTCTTATGGACTGAGTCAGCTTGGGCAAGCTATTTCCTTTTGAAGCTCAGTTTCTTAGTCTGAAAAAAATGGGGCATAAAAGTTTCTCCTTTGTAGGATTGTTAAGATGATAGGAGATAATATGTAAAATACTTAGCATATAAATGCTCCAAAATGGTAGGCAGTAAAATAATGATATGAGTCTTTTAATGTAGTGGATTTTTAATTGGACCTCAAATTTCCCTGAACCAGAACTACTTTTCTGCATCTTGATTTCTTTTCTCTTGCTAGTTGGGCTTTTAGCTTTTGCTCTTGGTATTAATGGTGTTTTGTAAGTGTCACCTCTATGCCTGAGCACTGGCATGAAAATGGTTGGTCTAAAGGAAGGTCACTTGTCAGTTTCAGTAATGTATTTTAAAATGTGCTGGGCAGAGATCGTGTGTGTGTGTGTGTGTGTGTGTGTGTGTGTGTGTGTGTGTGTGTGTGTTTCACATTCCTTGGAAATCAGAATAGATGTTTTGAGGCTTTGTTAAATAGCTCAAAATACAAGATGGCAGATTTTAAAGAAGGCTAGCCTTTGGATCCACATGAGCCTTCCTTTGTATAGTTTCAACCTCTTATCTTAATACTGTGGAATGTATTACTGACTGGAATTTTTTCCATCCCTGAAAGATAATCGCTGTGGTTCACGGGGTATTTACCAGAAGCTCCCTCTTGGGTGAGATTTACAATAGAAGAGCCGACAACCTGGTCCTTAGACTTTTTTTCACAGTTGCACAAATAATTCAAGGTCATCCTGCCAGAGTGGAGACTAGATCCTAATTGTTTATGCAGTTTTTCTAATTGTGTCCAGATGTTGGGCCCACTTTTATCTTTGGAAACCATTAACATTCTTGATTCTTTTGGGATGAGCCAAAAAGCACAGACTCTTGGTGCCTGAAAATTTATTCAAAACACCCTGCCAGACCACATGTTAGGATATGAAAGTACCAGATCTCAGTGTAACTTGGGTGAAAGTCTCAAGACCTATATTTTGGGGAAGATAAGGTGTGCCATCATAGTTCAGTTGGTAAAAGGAGAGCCAGGAGTAGCCATGAGGAAAATATATTTTCCAAGAGAGGGCAGCAGTATGAAAGTAATGAAAAGCAAAAGAAAGTGAGTCCCAAAAGATATACTTTGGCTCTTATGCCTAAGAGGCAGATAAATCAGTTTTGATCAGTTAGGGGAATATAGTTCTCTGGTGCTCTAAGCTATTTTGACCTGCTTACAAGAGCAAAAAAATGGAAATGCATTTTGATAAATTTGAATGGATCTATAAAGAGAAAGTAAATGACTCTCTTACGTGTTTATGTTCTAACAGCTATCACTTGGAATCAGTATTTGTTAGAAATAATTATGTAATACCAACCAAGAAGTATTTATTAAGTAGTCACTATGTGTCATAACTGTGTAGTGTACAAAAA
>NW_017731381.1:4502673-4504890 GCF_001890085.2 Hipposideros armiger
AACCTTTATATTCTACTCGGAAATGTAAAAGTATATCTCTAAATAATTCTTGCTTTAAAGATAAAATCAAAATTGAAAATTTTAAACTATTTAGAAATGAAGTCTAAGAACCCTACAAAATTCAGATCTCTGTAATTCAAACCTGTGGGGTGCAGCAAAAATGGTCCTCAGAGGAAGATTTGTAGCCTTAAATGTGTTTTCTTTTTACAGGAAGATACAAGAAACATAAATAAAAGCAGGATAAAGATAAAAGCAGAATTTAATAAAATAGAAAACAAAAAAGTTGACCAGTAAAACCAAAAGTTGGTTCTTTGAGAGGACCTGACATTTAGCAGATTTGATCAAGTTAAAAACAGAAGTGTTACTAGAGATATAAAAATGTTAGAATGATAAGAGAATATTACTTATAATTTATATCATCACATTTGAAAACCAAGATAAATGAATGCTTGAACATTATGCCATAGTTACTTCTAAATGGATAAATGATAAAATATAAAATAATGCAAATTGTGTGATACACCATTTCTGTAAATTTTTCAAAAGCCACAAACCGTGTTACATATTTCTATGTATATGCACACATGTACCTACACAGATTAAAAAAAGAGGATATAACATTACTTGATAAGAGTCATTACCTTTGAGAGAAGGAACTAGTTTTAGCTGTTTTTACAGACAGAACGTACTACTGTATTAACATATTGCTTTCTTAAATTTTTTAAAAAGTGAGATATATGTTTTTTAAAATTGTACTTAGATTTTCCCTGGTTTTAGTCTAAATAGAGTTAGCGAGGGCATCTGCAGGTCTAGATGAACCACAGTACTTTCCAGCTTTATAAATTTGCAAGTATTACTGATTATAAGTTCTTGGTATCCTTAGGCTTTGGAGTAAGTTTCCTCTTTATTCAAATAAAGTTGNATGGAACTCTTTTTATAGATAGAGAGGTGTATGTGAGTGAGGGAAAAAGAGACAGCTACACGCTGTATCAGTTAGTTTTTGCTGCTCCATCTCATAGCCACCCCCCAAACTTAGCAGTCAGCTTGTGCAGTAGTAGCTGGGGCCGGCTGACTTACGAAGGAAGGCCTCTGCTAAGACAACCTGTTGACTAGGGCCTGTCTCCACCTGGTATTTCACTACCTAGCAGGCTCACCCAGGTTTCTTTACATGGTAGTAGAATGCACAAGCACTTTTCAGATCGCTTGCTTGCAGTATATTTGCTATTGTCTCAACAGCCAAACCGAGTCACGTGGCCAGGCCCAGAGTCATTGTGGAAGGGCACTACTACCATGTTTCCCCAAAAATAAGACCTAACCAGAAAATACGCCCTAGCGTGATTTTTCAGGATGCTTGTCATATAAGCCCTACCCCAAACATAAGCCCCGGTTAAGGTCGTCAGCCAGACATGACTGTTTGAATAAATGTAGATTTTTATACACGAATAAATGTAGATTATTGGAGCAAAAATTAATATAAGACCCGGTCTTATTTTCAGGGAAACACGGTAACAGGCGATGGTACCAGGAAGAAATAATTGTGGCCACTTCTACAGTCTGCCTTAGATACTAATGATGATAGCAATACAGATCTGTTTATGAGAATTATTATCAGTCTATAAAGTCAGAACAGGCGCTATAATTTGACTGGTGTTATTAAGGATGTGTTGGTCCCAGCCGGAGTGCTATCTCCTCCATCTAAACTTAATCCACCAGTGAACACTTAGTTGTTGAAAAAGACAAAGAATAGTTGGTGATTGACCTCCAACAATATTAGAAATCTTTAACTGAGTTGGGAGGGGCTGTTGTCATCAAATAAGAGAACTCAAATATGAAGAAAGCAGACGTTCTCATTTTCTCATCTAAACAGTGATAGAAATTAGACAAGTGATCATACATTCCTTTGATTTTTATGCCGTGCTTTAGAATTAGACCATAGAAAAGTTATTTTTAGTGTTTCGTCCCTGGTTTAAAGACCCGACTTTCTGAAATCCATCTGTATTGCACCTGAAAGGAATTAATGAAGCATCGTAGGAGTATATAGTACCAATTAATACAATTTTTGTTGTTGGATGTGATGCTTTCGTAAAAAAAAATAATAATGTCTTTATGGTTTATGTAAATTCCACAGGTGAACGTATTTTAACTTACCTATTTTCTATTCAGAAATGGTCATTTTCATTGATGAACTCATTTCAGCCATTTCTCTGTGCATATATA
>NW_017731381.1:4507072-4513485 GCF_001890085.2 Hipposideros armiger
GTTCTTACTAGTTGTAACTAGTAACTGCTATTGTTTGCTGTCTTATATGGTGCCCTGCTGTGTAACTGCTCTGCCGTGTAACTGCTGAATCTTTCCTTAGGGATCGTCTGAGGCCCAGCCTAAGCCCTCCTCTACCAATTTTCCCTAATCACCCAGCTTGCATGATTTCTCCATCTTCTGGGCACATGTAACTGTTATAATCAGTTCTATCTGTTTAATACTTACCCTGTCCTATCTTCTTTTATAAAATGTTTAAAAGAAGTAAATAAAATCACCTATAATCCTACTGTCAGAGACAAATCCTGTTAACATTTTGGTGTATTTTCTTTCCTTTTTTTCCCTCCCATGTATGTGATTTTACAGAATTGATATCAAACTGTATATGTAATGTTGTATCCTATTTTTCCCTTTAAGTTTCTATTAAACCATTTGTAAATAGTATTTGAAAAGTTATATAGTATTTCATGGAGTGGATTGTGATTTGCTTGTATTTTCTTTTTCATGCATATTTTGCTCATTAGTCCAGGTGAGATTATCAAAGGAAGTCACCCTAGTGTATCATCCTCCTTTCCTACTGTAATGCCTGTAGAGAATATTATATACGAGGTCGGACAGTTAAGTCCACAAACTCATCCTAGAAAAAGTGCTACATACCTCATTACTGAATATCACTAAGGTCACCTTCGAAGTACTCCCCTTGGGACGCTATGCACCAACAGCACTGCCTAGTCCACCCTTTAAAGCAATTTTGGAACTCTTTTTCTGGAATGGCCATCAGAGCTATCGTCGTATTACCCTTGATGTCCTGGATATCATTCCAGATGTCTTTCTTTCAGTATTTCCTTTATCTTTGGGTATAGAAAGAAGTCATTGGGGGCCAGATCAGGTGAGTAAGGAGGGTGTTCCAATACAGTTATTTGTTTACTGGCTAAAAAGTCCCTCACAGACAGTGCCATGTGAGTTGGTACATTGTTGTGATGCAAGAACCATGAATTGTTGGCGAAAAGTTCAGGTCATCTAACTTTTTCATGCAGCCTTTTCTGCACTTCCAAATAGTAAACTTGGTGAACTGTCCAGTTGGTACAAATTTGTAATGAATAATCTCTCTGATATCAGAAAAGTTCAGCAAGATCATTGCAACAATTTCGCGAACTTAATCATCCGACCTCGTATATAGATAACTAATACATATTTTTGCTTGTTCCTCTGTTTTCAGTCTAATATAATAGGAACTATTTGCTCTAGGGGACTAAAAAATATTACTTGCAGCTTACTCAGAGTCATTGCATCACCCAGATCTTTCCATCTCGAAAAAGGGACCTTGAGGAAATCTTTGCATGTATTTTAGAGGGGCAATGAATCTTCTGAAACTCTGTGAGAAGTGTTTTGAGTGAGCATTTGTGCATTTTCCTGTAGTTTTCATTAGATTCTCGGAGGAGTCCTTATCTAGCAAAAAGAGCCCCTGATCCAGAGGCTGTGACCCATCTGGCGACAGATCTATTTATTAAACGTATCAGAAATCTAAGATAATTCTATTTCACCTTTTATTTTCCTTGGTTTTCAGGAAGGGATGAGACCATGCAGCCTGCAAAACCATCTTTCCTTGAATACTTTGAACAAAAAGAAAAGGAAAATCAGATCAACAGCCTTGGCAAGAGTGCCCCTGGCCCGCTGAAGAACCCTTCAGATTGGAAAGTGCCACAGGATGGAGACTATGAGTTTGTAAGTAGTGTTGGAAGTAAACGGTTATGTCTGCTGGAGAAAGTGATTGGAAATATCACACACCCAGTTCTGTCATTTTACTGCAAGTGCCCGAGCATTTTCTTGTGTAGTTCACGTCTCCCCTCACCCCTCCTGGCAGCAGCTCCTGGGCTGAGGGCCCCATGAGTTTCAGACAACAATGTTCGACTGGTGTTTGAGCAGTTCTGGGGCTCCCAATCAGTGGCATCTTTTTCGCTTGAAAAATCCTTTATTCACTTGCCTTTTCTCTTTTTGTCGAGTTTGAAATTCTTTAGGGTAAAAGAAATATTCAGTCATTAAACGAAGGCGCCTTGTCTTTAATAGTTTTGTCTGGGATTGTGAATTAGACTGGAGGACCAATAATGCTGTTTTGTAGTGTCTTTGTCACTTTGCTAACTGTTATCCTAATTTTAGGCTCTCTGAAAGGATTCTTCTGAACTTTGCCTGGGGATGAATAGTGAGCTGTTCCAAAGTTTCTTGTGAGAAGCTGGGTGTGTTTTTCCATTCTCTGCTGTGGAACATCTCTCCCTGAGCCACAGACACTTGTTAATGTTCACGGAGACTTAATGAGTAGGGGGGCGGGAAAAGTAAGCTTAGGAGTCAGCATTCCTTTTCTGGATGTTTTTAGAAAAGAATTTTCTCTTTAGGAATATTGAATTTTTACCTTCTTAAATTTTCTCATAATTCCGTTGTTTGTAAGAGCTTAGTTTGGGCGTTGTGTTTGCATTCTGGGGCGCCTTTCTAGTCCTGGCTTTGCACTGTCCTGCTGACGGGCCCAGAGGAAATGATGTCATTCTTCCATAACACAAGTTCTACTTTTGTAGAGTGGCAAGAACGTCATAGTTTATACAGCTAATGATAGGGATCTTTTGAGGACCAGAATAACTCATCTAAGGTTGTTTAACCAATTAGTCACTGAACCCATGTTATAGAACCCAAGTTCATTTGTCTCATCATCTGTTTGTTCATTTCATTCATTTAGTCATCATCTACTACTCATCGTCTATTACTATCATCCGTTTGTTTAGTCATTTATTTATTAGTTTTTTGAGCACCAATATGTGCTTGACACTTTTTTAGGAATATAGTAGTGAATAGAACAGCCCCAAATCCATCCCTCACAGAGGTTTCATTCTAGAAGATGGAAAATAAGTATATTTAGTGTTAGATAGTGGTAAGTGTTGTAGAAAATGTAAAGCAGGAAAGGGAGATTGACAGGTGGGGTGCAAGAGAGAGGGAGGGAGAGAGATTGAGAGAAAATGTGTAGCAATTTAAAATAATGAGTTAAGGAAGTTCTCTGGTAAGAAGATGAGGGAGTGAACTANTTACCTATTTTCTATTCAGAAATGGTCATTTTCATTGATGAACTCATTTCAGCCATTTCTCTGTGCATATATAAAGATGGACGGGTAAACACATGAAATGGCAGAAGTAATGAGGAGAGGTTGATGCATGATGTCTGCAACCTACTCTCAAACATTAAGTTTGTATTTTCTAAGAAAGGAGATACTCTGTTTTGTGTGCATTTCCTAAGAGATATGATATTCTCTTTTGTTACCATTATACAGTTGTCAAGTGGTGATTTTTCTAAAAAAGAGCTTTTCCCTTCTCTCTCCAACCTTCTTCACTTTCAGATTCTTACTCTGAGCTCGTGGATTCTTTTTCATCGTATTCTTTATGATGCTAGGTGTCTCAAAATTTACCAGTGGGAACCCCTCAAGGTGACTCCGGTATCCTGTTGATGTGTCCCCATCATTTCTTGAGTACTTGCTTGCTTTTTTTTGACACAAAAAGATGTTCCAGGCCCACCTTGTACGTTTTCCGCCCTAGTCCTGGAATTAGCTATTTCTCTTAAGAATCCTTAGTTCCTTTGAGTGGGGAATGGTATTTAGCAACCAAGGTCTGAGCACTCGCTGTGCTCATTGGTGACAGGGTGTTGTTGCTTCAAGGCCTTTAATGCAAAAAGCTCAGAATTTTTTTTTAATAAACCGTGAGTTCATGTTAATACTTGCAGTTCGAATATACCACCACAGGATTCTTCTGTACCTTCCCGTTTCATGTTTTGATATTTAGATATTGCCAGATCCCCTTCGTAGGGCTTACACTATTTTGCACTCCAATTCAGCGACGTATGAGAGTGCCTCTGTCCCCACAGCCTTACCAACAAATAGAGGGTTGTCGAGCTTTTGAATATTTGCCATCTGAAATGTAAGAAATTGCATCTCTAAGTGGTTTTGATTTGAGTTTCTCTTATTATTGGTGAACCTAAGCATTTTTTTTTCATGTTTAAGGACTGATTAGATATTTTTGTGCATATACTATCTTTTCAAGTCTTTTAGCCCATTTTTCTTTTTTCTTTTTTGCAGAACTCTTTATATATTTAAGAGCGTATTGGCCTGATATATAAAGAACTCTTAATTTTTTAAAATTCTTTAAAAAATATATGGTATTTGTTGCAAATATTTTCTTCCAGCTCCTCATTTGTCTTAGCTTATAGTGTATGTGTGCTTATTGATTTTTAAAAATTTGTGATGTTTTCTTCACACCAAAGGTTTTCATCCATCCATTTTTTATTGCATCTGGGTTTTTGCTGTTGTGAGAAAGCCTTTTCCACACCCAGGTTTTAAATGTATTCACACATGCTTTCTTCAAGTACTTACGGTTTCCATTTTTACAATTAGCGCTCTTATCCGTTTGNGTATTTCTAGTTTTAATTTTTTGAGGAACCTCCATACTGTTTTTCCATAGTGGCTGCACCAATTTACATCCCCACCAACAGTGGACGAGGGTTCCCTTGTCGCCACGTTATTTGTTGACTTTTTGATAATAGCCATTCTGATTTGTGTGAGGTGGTATCTCATTGTGGTTTTCATTTGCATGTCTTACACTTCGAGTGAACTTTTATTCGTACATGATTTTGTAACATAAATGCGTGCGATCATTTGGAAGATATTGGTTCACTGGAGTCACAAAGATCTTCCAAATATTGGCATATTTCATTATACATGCACTCAAAGGTCAAACTTGGATAAAATTAATACTTTTTACCATTTCATCAAGGGCACTCCTAAGGGAATTGTGTTTTGGTTTTTTTTTTTAATGGAGCCTGTGGTCATGAATACAATAGCCACTAATACTATTTGGTGCCACTCAGGTATTCATAACTACGGAGCTAGCACTTATACCCACCATTGCTTTTGTGCCATCAGTGCAAATGTCAACACAATTGAAAAGGCAAATGGTGTCTTAGCATTAATATGAAAATAGTTTGATCTCACAGGTTCCTTAAGAGAGTGTCAGGGATCTCCCAGGGGCCTGTAGGCCATCCTTGGAGAATTGCTGATTTAGAAGCTTGAGTAGACTCAGGTTCAGTTCTTTTGGGCATGCATATTTCACAGGTGGTGTGTGTACTTTCATCAGGAGGTTCAAAATATTTGAACCCATGCTCATCTCTCTTTTTCTGTTATCAGCCACTGAAGGACGGTGCCTAAATGCATTATTTCGTTAGGGGTTACAGAATGGTGATGTTTGATCATTCCGTCTTCATTTACCAACTGAAACACTTCTACAGTGAAGCACTTCATTAATTTCATAGATAATCTCATATACAATTTATGTAGGAAAAACAGAATATATACTTTCCCCCCCTTATTTATCAGTTTCTAAAATAATGAGTTGGTTCTTTAGCATCCTGCAAAGATAACCAATGATTTGTATCATTACGAATTCATGGATTTAAAAATATTTGATGCATTTTGATTCTTGCAGTTATTATATTTTTATGTTCAAATTCTTCTTGATATGATCCCAGTAGCTTGTTCTTTTTTNCTGACAAAAAACTTTGTATTTTCATCTGAAACTCAGTACTTGCTGCATTTCTAAAAGTGAATTGCCTCATTTGCCAAGTTGAACATGCAACAAAGATTTCCTTTCATGTTTAATATATATACTGCCTCGAGTGTAAATAAGAGGTGCTTGACTGTATTCTCTAAAATTGGTATTTCATATTCTAGAAACAGATTGCATTTTTGGAAATGAATGCTACGTTTGTGAGAATTCAGACCCTCCCATTTTGCCATTTGTAAAGCCACAAAAAGCTGTAAACTTAAATCCAGTTTGACTCATGGATCTTCCAAAAACACACACTGTAAGATTTTAGTCAAAGATGGCTGGCTTGCCACTAGTGATGAACAAGACAGGAAGCTCATGCGCTCCTGGAGGCTACAGGGTGGTGAGGGAAACAGACATTAAGTCAGGTAATCTATCGGTTTGGGGAGCAGTAGCTCTTTAAAGGAAAAAAGTGCAGTAGTGTGAGAGAAGGCCTCGCAGAGGGACAGGGTGTTCAGCTAAGACCTGAGAAGACAAGAAGGCAGAGGGACCTTTGAGCCGGAGGTGGAGGGAGCAGCAAATACAAAAGCCCTGAACAGGCCGAGGCGGGTGGATGTGAGGAAGGCACGAAGTCCGCCGTGGCTGCAGCAGAGTGACACGTAAGACCAGTCCAGATGCAAACCCATCAGCGACCACAATCCATGTGAGTGTGTTAAAATCCCCTGTTAAAAGACAGTGACTCTGCGGACAAAAATACCAGTAGCAGTCAAAATCCAGCTCAATGCTGTTTATAAAACAAATAAAATATCACTGAAAAGTTTACAACAAAGGAATGGGAAAAGATA
>NW_017731381.1:4516065-4518500 GCF_001890085.2 Hipposideros armiger
AATTTCGACACATTGTGCCAATAATAACAACTTACATTTATTGGGAATTTACTATGTGCCAGGCATTGGTCTAAGTCCTTTATTTCTGTGTGTGTGTGTGTGTGTGTGTGTGTGTGTGTGTGTGTGTGTGTATTAGCTCAGTCCTCACAATCATCCCACTAGGTAGGTAATATTATTGCCGTTTTAGGGGTGACAAAACCGAGGCTTTAAAGGGAGTAATTGACTAGGGTTATACAGTGTTAGTAAGTGGCACAGCAGGGACTTGAACCAAAGCACTTTGCTCCAGAGCCCATCTTCTGAACCACCTACACTGGGGGGGGGCCTCTCTCTTGGCTCTTCTGGTAAATTCTGTGCATAAAGTGCATATAAAAAGTGCTGTAGGAGCCCAGAAGAGGGAGCACGAACTTCAGCAAGAACCCCAGGAAAGGCATCAACAAGCCTCGTTTGAAGGGTGTTTTGAAGGAGGAGTAGGAATTCTCCAGCTAGAGGAGTGAAAGGGCATTCTAGCGGGAGAGAGCAAGCGTGTCTGCAGGCGCTGAGGACTGTGGGATGCTGGAAGTACTGGGAAACGGGATGTGGAGCATACAATTTGGGGTGCGGGGGGAGGATGAGGAGAGGGGGGCTGGACTGAAGGACAGCCCTTCAGGAGAGGTGAATGAGTGCCCCGTGTACCCTTACCTTTACCGTTTTGGGAACATGCTGTACCCGTTTCAGATTTTTCCTTGGTGAATCAGAGAAATTAAAAATAGAACCCTAATACAGCACACAGAGCTAATAGGCTAATATCCCTGTGAAGCTGTGTGATAATGGGTCCATCAGGATATAACACCTTTGAACTGTTAATTCAAAGTTAATCTGATAAAAATAACAGAACCTCCATAAGATTGATTGCTTGGATTCCCTGGGCAGTTATGAAGTTATAAGCCATTCAGATAGCTTTTTGTGGTAAGGAAGCGTCAATTTTAGCCCTGAGTTTTCCCCAAGAGGGTAATAGCCTCTGATTTTATGAAACTTTATCTTAACCATTCTTTCCTAGATCAGGGCTCCAAATATGATAAGTAGAGATTTCTTTGGGTTTTTACAAAGAAGTTTTATAGAATTATCAGGACATGGTCAGTTAGTACTCTTTTTTTTTTTTTAGGTTGCACTTTTTGCTTTTGGCTATCCATTTTAGAAACTTGACATTTGATGGGAGGAAAGGATTATTACCACCTTGTTGATCATTTAAAATCGTGATTGCTGTGGCAGCAGACATGCTTTATTCACTCATGTTTAAATTAATAGTGCCAAGGATGCATCTTGATGTTTTGTGGGAACCCAGGCATCTACAACTTGAAACTTCATCTACCATCTTATACAAACAAAAGAAACACTCCCAAAACATGCCGTTTCTGAATTTACTGTTCGTTTCAAAATGAGTTTAAAAAAAAAAATTAATGCATCTCCTTAAATATTCCAGCCTCCCGCTGGTAAGATAGAACCTAATGAAGTTCTTGTCACTCAGCTATAAGAGTCTTCAGCTCATGACTATTCTCTAATCCTCCATTTCCGGTATCCCCACCCCTTGATTATTCTGAAACAAAGCCCAGTCCTATTTCATTTCTAAATATTTCCATGTATGCCTATAAAAAATTAAAGATCCCTTTAAAAAAAACATAAGCACAATACCTTTATCATGCCTTTAAAAATTAAGGATAATGATTCTTTAATGCCATAAAATGCCTTGTCAGTGTTCAATTGTTTCCAATCTTATTTATTTATTCATTTATTTGTTTGTTTATTTATTTATTTTTCAGTTTGTTTGAATTAGCACCATGCTCTAACCAACTGAGCTAACGGGCCAAGCTAGTTTGTTTGAATTAGGGTCCAAGTAAAACTCATACATTATAGTTGGTTGACATGTCTCTTAAATCACTTCTCATTTATAGGCGCCCACCCCCTCTTCCTGCCCTGCACACACAGCCACTTTTTGATATTATGGAAGAAATCAGTTGTCATCCCATACAGCTTCCCACATTTTGGGTATTGCTGATTGCATCTAAGTGGTCTGTTTAATGTGTTCTTTGACTTTCTTGTAAATTGGCTGTTTGATCCAGAATAGGGATTCTCAGGACCCTTTCGCACTTTTAAACATTGAGAAACCCAACAGCTTTTGTTTATGTGGGTTATGTCTATTGATAGCTACTAAATTAGAAATAAAAACTGAGAAATTTTAAAAAATGTATTAATTCATTTAAAAATAATAAACCCATTATACATTAATATAAAGAACATATTTTTAAGGAAAATAACCATATTTCCCCAAACAAAAAGAAATGAGTGAGAACAATGGCATTATTTACATTTTTTTCAAATCTGTATTGCTCAACACATGAGACAGCTAGGTTATCATATCTGCTTTTGCATTCAATCTGTTGTAATATATTTTCGTTGAG
>NW_017731381.1:4524035-4524994 GCF_001890085.2 Hipposideros armiger
GGCCTTGGCTTTAGCCGGGACCTTGGACGAGTCATTCTCTTTGCATTTCAGGTCTGTAGTCTGTAAACATCAAGCATGATGCCACCTGTCCTGCTTTTCCCACGGGGTTAGAGGAGTGATCCAGTGAAATGGAAGCTGGGGTTATTTGAACCAAGTTCATGTTGAGAACTGTAGTAGAATTCTCCTAGCACAGAATTGTAAGACTGCTTATGTTTGTTTGGGGTTCGTTGTGTATTACTATTACTTTTTTCATTATTATTTCATTTTCAGTTTTACCTTTGTAAAAAAAAGATTAGATCTTTGAATAATAACATAGTCCAGAGATAGGAGGAGGCCACAGGAGTAGTTAAGCCCAGCCTTCTCCTAGGCTTTTGTTTGCTACTGATGGTAATATTCTCATAGCATCAGGGTAATATAACATTGAATATAGTTAAAGGTGCATTCATATTTTGCTCCTTTATTTGGTGATGCTTAGAGCGTTCCTGTGAGGGAGGCAGGGCGAGGTTTCTTATTCATTTTATAGGTTGAGGATCTGAAATCCAGAGACATTAAAAGGCAGCGTTCCTCCTTAGTGCCAGGATCAGACCTAGAACCCAAAGCCCCAGGTCGCTGCTTCTCGTAACCGTTGGGTGTTTTCTCACATGAAACAAGAAATGGATTGCGAGCTCCCGGCATATACGAGGTACTTCATTAATGTTACAAAGCCGGTAAAAGAATCACCTTTCATGTAGTATGTCATGGGGACTGTAATGACAAGAACGGTTTCAGGTGTATGGTGTCTTACTGGGAATTTTGTCATATTAGAGGAGTACGTATTATTGACGTGAATGGATTTTTTCCTGCTTAATCAGAACATAGTGCAGATTGACAAGCTTGGCATTTCATTAATTACTTACATAAATAACTCCCCTTGTTGGAGCAATTGAATTTTTACCTCCTTTTGGTGTTCTTCATTATTG
>NW_017731381.1:4528634-4534506 GCF_001890085.2 Hipposideros armiger
GTTGTCTATTCAACATTAGCTTCTCTCTAAATGTACTTTTCTTACCTTAGGATACTGAACGTTTTTAGTAATCTTCATATCGGTTGCTCATTATCTAGTCTTCCCCCCAAACCCCCCTTTATTTTTATTACTGTTATTTTTCTGATAACAGTTAACACACATATACAATACAGGCTAGCTAACTCTAGGCACCACGCTGTACAGATCTCTAGGACTGCTCCCTCTTGTATACCTGACACTTTGTACCCTGTGACTAATAACGCCCGCTTCCCCTTTATCTTCTCTTACGTTAAACTTTATTGGCAAGGACCGTTCTCTCCTAGGGTTGTAGAATTTGAGAAGAAAATTATGACAGTTCCGGTTATCGAGTGCTTGTTGTGTGTTAGGTCCCTGTAAATGTTTCGTCCCACTTGCTCTTTGCGTACAGACCTCCTTCCCACTCATTGGCCACAGAGGCTCAGGTGGCGTCCCGTCCATGGCATGTGGTGAAAAAGTGATGGAGGGAGGCTTTAAATCCAGATTTTCTGATATCAGGACCATGGTTTTTCTCAGCGTGTCACGCATTTGTTGTGTGAGAAGTGTCCCAGATGCTCTGATGGCGAGTTGTGTGTGGCCCTAATTCAGCTGCTGCATATTTTCTTCCTCTGATGGGCCCGGGCCTTGGCAAGTAGCCCCGCACAGAGGTGCTGGGAATGTGTGATTTGGTTACGTTGTTTGAGCCCATTGTGCATTCTTTGAAAAACTTTCCAGATCTTTTCGTATTTTCTTTTTGGAATGTCCATTCATCTGTGTGTATAGGAGCATGTCACTTAGCTTATACGTTTGACCCATGTGATGTTTGTCTTTTTCCCCTTCTTTGGAGAAATGTTAGTAGAAAACATTGGAACTGCAGCGTTGGGAATCTCCTAGACCCAAGTGGGATAAAGTGGGATAAAGCATGTAAGGCGTTTACTTAGCAAAGTGCCCGGCAGTCCTACTCTATTATTAATACCCTGGTTTCTTTCAGAATGACAGCTTACGGTAAGCTGTCATAAAGAGAACAGTGCCTGGCGAAGCTGATCTCCGCTCTGACAGTAACTAGCTTTGTGTCCTTAGGCAATCCACCCAATCTTTCTGGGGCTCCTGTTTCTTTATCTGCCAAATAAAGGTGAGATTAAAAAGTCTTTAAGAGCCCTCAAACGCTCAGTCTTTGTTTGCTAATCTTTAAAATGGAGATAATACATACCTGTCAGAGGGGTTATTTGAGCCTGAAAGAGATAGCCTGTGTAAAGTATAGAAAGGATGCTCAGTCTATGTCACTTTTTCCCCGTCGTTTTAAAATGCAGGGAGGTGCTTTGGACTCCCTAGAGACCAAAATGAGCATAGGAGGCAGCATAACCTACTGACCAAGAGCCAAATAGACCTGGATTCAATCCTAGCGTCACTATTTGTGAGATCTGTAACTCTAGGCAAGTTGCTTAACCTAGAGTGAAGATGCTAATCCTATTTACCTGAGGGTTATTGAGAAGATTAAATTAGAAAAAGCTTTTAAAATACTTAGCAGAGCACCTGACACACAGTAGGCGCTCAGTAAATTTTATCTACATGTGTAATACTTAAGTGGGAGAGTTGAACTACCTACCAGAGGGAAAGAGTTGAAGATAATGAGGTGGGCCGCCCAAAACGAGAAAGACAGGAGGCAAGCCCAAAACACACTCACAGCTTTGAGGGCCCTGCAGCAGCTCCCATGTCCTCCTTAAATGGTGTTTGCTTTGAAGTAGTACTTACTTCATACCTACGATGAGCTTAGTTCTGCTGTGACTTTCTCGTTCTCAGGGTTTACATATCAAACATACGGATGCAAACAGACCTTTTGTGTTTTCTCTGATGAGATTTCTTCTCTTTTGTACCTACCTGGGAGATATAAAATAGTGTGTGTGTGTGTGTGTGAGAGAGAGAGAGAGAGAGCCCCCCCTATATCCTGGAGGATGACCTGTCCAGTCCCCCTGTTTCTGTAGCTGAGATCGCATGGCACCCAACACAGGCTCAAAGGTGGCCAATTGCTGGAGGAAGGACAAACTCAGACCCACTTTATAGACCCACCAGGCACTCCCATTAGCTCCTTATTTAGGAAAATCATACTAAAGACTATTCAGACATGGATGGATGGATTTTTTTCTCAACATCTTATTTATATTCCTTTTTTGTTGTTGTTTTTAGCTGAGCCATCCTGCCACTTGTTGGCAGCTCAGCAGCAGCTCAGGCCGGGCATCGAACCGCTGTTGCTCAGAGCTTGCACTCTTGAGCGAGCTCTTAACCAACTGAGCCACTCGGCCGGCCCCACTTATATTCCTTCTTTTTTAAACTAAACTTTTTATTTCGAGATAGTTGTGGATTCCCATGCAGCTGTAAGAGACAATACAGAGTGATCCTGTGTACTCTTTACCCAGTCTCCCCAGTGGTAACATTGTGCAAAACTGTCATACAGTATCCTAAACCAGGAAATTGACATTCCTCCATCAAGGTACAAACAGTTCCGTGACCACAAGGGCCCCTCCCTCCTGTTGGCTTTTATAGGTGCATCCTGCCCACCCAAATTTCCTAACTCTAAGCAACCACCAATCTGTTCGCCACTCAATGTATCTATTTTGATGTTTAAAAAATCTTCAGGGCATGGGGTTTAAAATGAAGCAAAGTCAGGAGATTGCTAGGTGCCCTCCTCCCCAGATACGGCGGGACCGAGCATAAAGTTATTTGCACACGTTGGGAAGAAACATACCATTCCAGATTCAGCTGGAGATTTCCTGCTTTTGAAGTGCTGCTGAGGCTGTAATTATAAACTAGGATTAACTTGAACCAGTTTCTGGGATGAATTAAGATCTCGTGATAAAATACCACATACCGTCGGTCACGTGACCGGTGGCAGCTCGCCTCTGCGCCAGCCTGGTGACTGAGGGCAGCAGCTGCCCAGAAGCTTCTTGCTGAAGGAATATTTAACGCTGGTACTATGGCTTCAGCACTTCGTGGGAGAATTTTAAGAAATAGCGCTTGAGTTCTTAGTATTTGATCAAGACGTGGAGCTTTACTTATATAAAAGCTATGTTATATGTTATACTTATATGTTATATGTTATACTTATATAAAAGCTATGTGATGTATGTAGAGAGATTCACCTGTTTTCATTCTCACCACTTCTCCCATCTCAGGTTGGCTCTGATAGAAAATGAAAATCCCACAGGAAACAAAGCCTAGTCCTTATTCCCTGACTGTTGGTCTTCCTCAGGTCACACTCCCTTTCGTCTGCCCCGCCCCTCCCTCCTGGGCCTGTAAAACAAGGCTGATTGACCGTGTAGCCTCAAGGAAAGCTCAGCGTTAGCCTAGGTGACCTCCAAGGTTTTGTCCAAACCTGAGAGTTGGTGATGCTCCGTCAATTTGAACATGATAAGAATAGATGAGCATTCAGCATTCACAGTAAGGGGTTCTCCTAGGCCGGTGGCAGAGTCCTTATTTCATGGCTATGGTTTACACACCTTGTGGGGGGTGTGGGCTAGGGAAGGAGGAACCAGTTTGGCCGTGGCACATATAATTTTTACAAGTTGAATTACTGAGATGGGTGTGAACTCTCCCATTTACCACAGATCACACCAAAACGAACTTCCTGTTCGTTTTATAACTAGCCTGTTGAGCTTATTTTCACTGCCTGTGCCAGCCCCTGAAATCATTTGCACTGTGACCTCTGATTTAACTAATCCCCAAATCTTGGACATTTAGGTGGCCTCCAGCTTTTTAATATCAAACACTGTTTTAATGAAACTTTGCATGATTTGTATTTCCTTAGAATTAATTCCTGCAAGTAGAATGCCTAGGTCAAACTGCTTATAAATTTGAAGTTGTCATATATATATTGTCAAATTTCCCTGTTGTTTTTGGTGTTTGCGTTGCCAGTTTGTGTGATTTATCTAATGATTAATGGAATTCTTATTTCCTTACCAATTTCAAAAAGTTCTTTAGGAGTTGAGGCCTAGTGTTTGCTTTTGTGGTTTGTTTTTTGTCTGTTGAGTGCGTGACTTAAGCTAGGAATTTAAACATCAGACCCTATATTCTCAGACTTTTGCCATTATGTTCTAGATTATCTCCATGTGTGTTTGCTTTTTAATCTTTCTTTGGTGAGTTTCTTTTCATTATCCTGTGCTGAAAGAGAGATGAATGGAGACCAAGTAAGGTTATGAACCTTTTAACATATATGGTGAAGATACTTTCCCCGTTTTTTAAATCTTTACATATGGTGGCGTCTTTAAATATTTTGAATTTTTATATACTTTAATTTAGCAGCTCTTCCTTTGTAATTTATGGCACTTTATGCCTTGTTTAGAAGATTTTCCCACTCCAAGATTATAAAAGCATTAACCCTTACTTTGTTTTAGATTTTTTTTTCTTTTTTGGTATCCTGTCTGGAATTCGTCTTGGTATAAAAAGTAAAGTAGTGATAATTATCCAGCTTCATATTTTTCTAAACAGCCACCAGTTTTCCTTACAACCAACAATTGTTAACATACACGGTGAATTTGGAATTACCAAGTCTTGATGTCTTCTCATATCTAAAAGTGGCTTGTTTTTATAGATAGCAAGTTTCCATTTCAGCCTCTGAGTTTCAATATTTCTGCTTTTAAAGCTTCTAGAAAGTAGCTGTGAACAGCACACCAGATTGGTTTTGGCATGAACCTGAATGCATCTCAAATAGGCTGATTCCACAGAATTCGATCCAAAGCACTTCTATGTCTTGATGCCTTTTTGCCAAGCAAAATTGATTATCTCTGAAAAGGCTCTCAGTGCTGGACTGAAGAAAAAGTCGGGGGTCCCCCTAGCCTGGTGGCAAATTTGGCATCAGGTACATTGCTTTTCATTTTTCTCAGAGGTTTCTTTCTATTCTCCAGCCTCCAATGATGGGTGCCTTTTGTTGGGGGCTTTTTTTTTGAGGGCAGGGCAAATTCAAATCCTCTGTCACCAAGTCCTGGTATTATGTCTTTAAAATGCTTGTATTTTTTTTCTTGGCAGTTTGATGAGTAGGTATCAGAAGTCTTTCTTTGACAGTTTTTTCCAGCCTTCTCTGTATTGTAGAATTTAGCTGTGGATTGAATTTGTTGTGCTGGTATATTTCTACCCGTAGTGATGTGTGGCTCTTTCACAGATATTCTCTTTATAACTTTAATTAGAGGTGTTTTTTATTAATAGTTTGTCTAGTTTAAGAATGTACCTGAGTATCTTAGTACCTTGACAGATTCCTCTTTTGTAGTCATATTCCCCTAAATTATTATAGTGTCTTTTAAAGTAGATTCTATCACTGATGCTTATTTCTAGGTTAAGCTTTCAGTCAGGAAGGCAGATTCTGCCTTCTGGTTGAGAGGCCTTATACATAATGGTTAAAACCACCAGAGTCATTCTGTTAGGGTTCATAGCCCATCTTCTCCACCTATTATATCACCTGGCTAACCTTTGATTTCCTTACCTATCAAATATGGATAAAAGTCACACCTATTTCATAGGGCTGTTGTAAATATGAAGTGAGATAATGCATGTAAAGCACTTAGGACAGTGCCTGGCCTGCAGTAAGTACTTATTAAATGTTACTTTTCGTCCTCTTTTTTAGGGTTGATTTGCTCTTCTAGGATGCAGCAATGCTATTTTTTCCCCTTTTAGTTGTAAAAAGAATGCATGCCCATAGTAGAAAGTTTAGAAATTAAAGAAAAGCTTAGAGAAGAGCCTCTTCTTACAATTCTACCACCTCCAGCGGTAATCACAGTTTTTATATTTTAATACATTTGCCTCCAGTTTTTGTATACTTACATATTATTGTACGTGTTTACATCATAATATACTTATATATTACCGTATG
>NW_017731381.1:4534694-4554650 GCF_001890085.2 Hipposideros armiger
TGGCGTTAGGTTGCTTTTAGATCCTTCTAACTCACGAGGCCAGGCTGCCTTCCTTGCCAACCACAGGTTTAGGAGCTGAGGCCTGGTGTTTGCTTTTGTGGCTGGTTTTTTGTCTGTTGAGTGTGTGACTCTAGCTAGGATGTTAAACATCAGACCCTGTATTATATTCTCAGGCTCCTGCCATTCCGTTCTGGACTGTGTCCACGCTTGTTTGCTTTTCATCTTTGCTCGATGAGTTCCTTTTCATAGCCCTGCGCTGGAAGAAAGATGAATGGAGACCACGATGAGTATTTTGGTCTCCGACCCTGCAGTGGCCACGTGAACGCCCAGGAGCTAGCCAGGGTAAACAGCAGTTGCACGTTAATGGCTCTTTACTGAGTTACTAATCATGCGGAGGAGTTTCTGGGGAGACGACTTATCCTAAATTGTTCCTGACAGGGTATACTATTTTTGTTTCAAATTTCTTGTTTTTCCTGTAAAGCCGGGTTGAAAGTATGTTAAGGCTGAATTCATTTGTACTTGGGAATATAATGAGATCTTGTACTTTTCACTTTCAGAAAAGGAGCCAAGAACAGCAGTCTGAAAAAGAAATATGTGTCCAAAATTGCCAGGGAAACCTGCTGTTGAGATATGCTTTCTGAGAAACCACATGGCACATGAATGTCGCCTTTGTCTCAGGTCGCAGCAGCCTGGCTCTGCTGGGTGAATCGTGCTGGCCGATTTGAGTTTGGTTTTTAACGGAGTTATGGAAATGGCGCTGAGAGCAAGACTTAAATGCCGGTGGCTTGTGACCCAGGAGGTTGCTTAAAGCGGCGTCAGCCTGTGTGAGCTTGACACTGTTTCTCATTTCCTTTGTTTGGTTCTCAGACTGCTTGGCAGCCTTCTTCTTTAAAGTTCTCTCTTCATGGCCAATGATTCTCTGCCGTTAAAATATAGGATGATTTTTATCTCAAACACATGGTGAGCCAAAGAACTGCATCCAGACCTTGGGTTTTGTGAATTTGGGTAGAGATAGTATGAGTAGTGATAAGAAATAATTTAGATCTAGCTAGCTTAGAACAGATCAGAAATGGATCCTAAGACCTGCAAATAGCCTCTTGGCACCCTAGGCCCTAGAAAGGGCTGTCCCGAGGTCACTTCCATGTGGCCTCACTGAAAGCACAGTTGACAAGAGGCATATATCTTGAATTCCTAGAAGCCATGATCTCTCAGTAAGCTGTTCAACACCATGTCATTCAGAGAAATACAGGCTTTCGGAACGGGCATGTGTTCTAACTCCTGTTACATCTCCAACAAGAGGCATCATCCAAAGTTTTCTTGACCACTTCTGGTCATTTCTGAGAAGAAGGGGGAATTCCACAAGTTGGGAAATAGTTCAGATTGCTTAAAAGCCCTGTGTAAAGATACTGTGTGGTTTTTTTATTGCAGCCAAAATTTGTCCCCAGGAAACTTCTTCATGTGTTTATTTTGATCATTTCTCACAGAAACTCTGCAGACAGTTGATTGGGATTATCTGGTTTTTCCATTTTACAGATGGAGATGAGTACGATGGTAACTTGACTTGGGTAAACCTTGCCCACCTTGTGCTAACTCGTTACCGAGGCGAGCAACTAAATCTCGGGTACTCTGTGTATTCAGTGCTGCTTTGCACATCATTCTCTCTATTACTAAGATTATAAGTGTGAAAGCACCTGGCCAGTAGTTGATGTTGTGTGATGTTTCATTAAAAGTACAGACTAGAGTCAGACAAAACCAGATTCCGTTTTGGTCTTTGCCACTTGGTGCCTAAACCTCAGACAAATTATGTAATTCTGCACACCTCAAATTTCCCATCTGTAGAAACAGGTTAATCATTATAGCTCTAAGATTTAATGAAGATCAAATGAGATAATACATGGAAGTACTTAACATAGTCACCAGCTAATAATGCTTAATAAATGTTTCTAAATGCTGGCTTATATTATCATTACTGTTATTGTAATCATACAATGAGTCCTTATATCCTGCCCTTTCACTAGGGCGACACTGGCAAGGCTTCTGCCCAACCTTTATGTCTTCTTGGTTTACTGGGAATAACAACGTTAGCATTATAATAAAATGGGGGCGGTCATACCATGTTTCTGGCCCCTAGAGACTTCCCCTTTCAGGAGGACATTTTGGGAGTTATCTCAGTAGTCTGTCATGTCTCCAGAACTGGAAATTGAAAGTTAATGCCCTCCCGCCCCCCCTTATAGGGGAAGCACCATTGCTCAGTAATATCATGGTTGTCTCTATTTTCTTTCTTTTTTTCAAATTAAAGTTTATTGGGGTGACAATTGTTAACAAAGTTACATAGGATTCAGGTATACAGTTCTGTAATACATCCTCTATATGTCACATTGTGTGTTCACCCCAGAGTCAGTTCTCCTTCCATCGCCATATATTTGACCCCTTTACCCTCATCTACCACCTCCCTCCCCCTTACCCTCTGGTAACCTTGTCTCTATTTTCAAAGATTATTTCATCCTCTGTGGCTCTGTCATTTAAATATACATTTTTGACAATCTACCTCCTCCTGCTTTGTCCTTGCGATCCAGAATTCCTGGTCCATGATCTTTTTGGTGTTATTCCAGATAAATCTAGGGGTTTTTTTCCCCTAGAAATCTTGATTTCATCTAAGATTTTTAATATTTTGGCATGAAGTTTTGGATTTTAAAACTTGTAATTCTAGCTCGCTTTTCATTCCTAATATATGTTTCTTTTTTTCTTGATCAGATTTATCAGAGGTTTTCTCTTTTTTTTTTTTTTCTTAACTCATTTGAGGGAACCAGCGTTTGGTTTTGTTGCTCCTTGCTGTTGAGCATTAGCTTTTGAATTCATGAATTTATGTTCTTACCTTGTCTACTTTCTGTGGGCTTATGTGGGCTTATTCTGGGGTTTTTCTTCTTCAATTGGATAATTAAACTTTTAATTTTTAGTCACCTCTCTTTTCTGATGCATGCACATAAGGCTATTCCCTTTAAGTCTTACCTTAACTACCTTCCACAATTTTTGATATGCACTTTTTTGTTTTGTAAAGTCAGGTTTATTGAGGTTTAATTTGCATACTATAAAATTTGCTCCTTTTAAGTGTACAGTTTGATGAGTCTTGACAAACGTATACAGGTGTGTAAATGCCACCATAATCAAGACACAGAACATCCCATCACCCCCGAGGCTTCCCTCATACCCTGTTTTTGTCCCCATAGTTTTGTCTTTTCCTCGAGGCCATGCAAATGCAGTCGTACAGTATGGTATACAGTCTTTGGTATCTGGCTTCTTTCATTTAACATGCTGTTTTGAGATTCCTCCATGTTCCATGTATCTGGAGTTGCTCCTTTTGTTTGCTGAGTAGTTTTCAATCGTCTAGATATGCCACGATTTATTTATCTGTTCACAATTAGTACAGTTGTCAGTAGGAGCAAATGAGAGCATTTTAATTCTGCACTTGGGCTGCAAATAAACATACCAGACAATTCTGGATTGAAAATACCTGGGTATTTTCTATATTTAAGTACTTATTTGGAGGTTGGGGTTTGGGAAGTTTTTTCATCGGCGGGCAAGCACGTGCACCTATGTACTCACTCGTGCCTTCCTCCCTGCAGTGGTCTGGGTCCAGTCAGGAGATAGAAAGCACAGAGTAGGGTGACACACAGAATTATTCCCTATGAGAGAGGAGTCCTGTCAGGTCCCAGACTGGAGGCGGTTGCTTTCTTTGTGATGCTTCCTCATTATAGAAAACATTTAGTATACAAATTTTTTTTTTAATTGGGGAATTGGGGGAGGGGAACAGCCAAGTTGTTGTCCTTCAATCTTAGTTGTGGAGGGCGCAGCAAGCTCAGCTCCAAGTCCAATTGCACCGCTCAGCTCAAGGTGCTGTGTTACAATCTTAGTTGCAGGTGGGCGTAGCCTCCATCCATGCAGGAGTTGAACCAGCAGCCTTGTTGTTAAAGAGCGTGTGCTGTATCCCCTGAGCCACCCAGGAGGCAGCTCAGCTCAAGGTGCCCAGTTCAGTCTTAGTTGTGGGCAAGCATAGCCCACCATCTTGAACAGGCAACCTTGTTGTTAGGAGCACACGCTCTCACCAGCTGAGCCATCCTGCCACCTGTTGGCAGCTCACTGGCCCATGTGGGAATCGAACCGACCCTGTTGCTCAGAGCTCACATTCTTGATCAAGCTCTTAACCAACTGAGCCACTCGGCCGGCCCCTAGTATACAAATTTTAAAGAGCCATTTCATACCAGAGAAGTGGTTTGTTTTTAACTGACCTCAGATGAGTGTACCACTAGGAATATGGTAATCCTCTTTTCTGAATCAAAAAACTAGGACTCGTGGTCCTTATAGAGAATTGTTCCTGGTGTGAATTTATACACATTTGAAAAGTATCACCATGGAATAAATTAAATCATATTTGATTATTCATGCCAGTTAAACACTTGTTGAAAAGAGTAAAGGACAGTCCCAAAGTATCTAGGACATATACACATCAATACTTTTACAGAATAGGAATACACCATCTTTTTTATTAGACAGTCTTAAATCAGAAAAATGAATCATAAAAATCCCTATTTAGCAGTTATGTGTTTCTGGTGGAATTGAAAGTATTACACACATACACACACACACACACACACACACACACACACACACACACACACACACACACACACCAATCCAGACCTGATTTATGTTTTCGACACTGCAGGGGGTTCAGGTCCCAAGACTTAAGGCCATTGCAGAAAAATTCTGACATGCCTTGCAAAGAACCGTCATCTGCTTTTGTTGCAGAATTCCTTTTTCTCAAAGGACATTGAGAGAATGTCCTCTGGGGTCTTTAGGTTGTAAACCTCTGACCCTTCATGACATGGACATTCCCAGCAGTAGGACTGACTTACAGAGGTTTTATATGCTTTCCAGAACTTGAGTACTGTTCCCATCCAAGTTTTCCCAGTGTAAGAAAGCCCAAACTGTAAAAAGGTAGGCCCGCAAAATTGCTTGCTCAGAGAACTTTCTTTGCATTCTCCAGTTTTCTGTAAACACGTTGTTCTTTTAGTGTATTTAAATTGGATCCTGTTTGGTCTGAAGATACCTTTTAAGACTCCCTCTCTTAAGTAAAGTGAGATCAATTTGTTTTTCAGCTTTCAGATTTGCTTAGGATTCTTTGGGCTTCTTTTATTTGGCAAGACAAGAGAGAAAAGTGTAGCCTCTTTGTTATCTTGGAAATTTCCAGCCCGAGAAAGCGTAGAGAGAGAGACACAGCTTACAGGAGTTCTTACGCAATCAGCTCGCCCTTTTCCTAAATTATTAAGCTACATTAAAACAGCAGCTCAGTGCAATTGGTGTTTCGGTTTTCTTAACCTTCTGAAAGATTAATATCCCCGCAAGAATGATGATGCTTTTGACGTCACCCTTGAGTGCTTTCAGGTAGCGGGAGCTCACTGCTCTATTCTTATATGCTCTTACCTTTTGTAGACATTTACAATTACTCTAGGAGGTTTAATTATTCTAAACTGTTTGCTAACTTCCTGAAAGTTTTCCTATCACGGTGTGGCTTCATCAAGTGTGAACTATCGAGATTGGGTCATTTTTAAACACCAATTTAGAGCTACCCTTAGAATTTTTACTCAAGAGCCGTTATCAGCAACCAAGGCTAGAACGAATTTTTACGTCCGTTTTTCCGTGTAACTTGATCACAGTCATGACACTGGATGAGCTGTTCATTTTGAATTTGGCACTCATTTTGAGTTTGGAGTAACTGACATAACTTTATTAATAAACTTATAATCTTAGGCTTATTGATTGATTACATACTTTCAAAGCTTCTGGAAAGCTCAGCATCTTACTAATAACGGAGGGAACCCAGTAAAACGTCAGTATCATAAGTCAGGGCTTAATGATTAAGGACATATTTCTTCGTTAAATATTTATTGAGAACTCTTTTCTGCTGGCCTGACTCCCTGCAAATGTATTAGATGTAGTTCCTACTCTTCAATAGCTCCCACTTTAGTAAAAGGAAAAGGTAGTCAGGAAGAGAGGGGAGCAGGAGCTTGCGCTGGGCCGGAAGGGTGAATGGGCAGCCCCTCAGCTGAAGATGGGGAGGTGTGAAAAACGTGGCGCCTGAAGGAATTTTGAGCAGCAATGGTAATATTGACAAAAGAACTCAGAAATCCTTTCATTTACTTAACCTAATGTTATTAGTTCCCTATATCGCAAGTGTGGTGGTTCCTTGAAAATAGTGAGATTTGTTCATTTGTAAAAACTCTACAATTCAGACTTTTCCCCGAGTTAGAGTGAGTGCCCCTGGTTTGCACTCCACCTGTATAAAATGGTTAGCTCTTTCTGTCAGAGGCTCTGCCCACAGGAGTGCCTCCTCTCATCTCCTGGAGCACATGTTGCCTTGCCACAGAGTTGGCTCAGGCTTTGCAGTCAGACGTGCTGGGCCTGCATCTCTGACTCAGCCACTTACCTTTACTGGCTTTGGGGCCCTGGGAAAATTCCTGTGTCCCCCTAAGCCTCAGTTTCCACCTCTGTGGGATGGGATAACACCACTTACTTCACAGACTGTTCTGAGGAGTACATGAGCCAATGCTTGCGCTCGGTTTCAAGTAGCTCTCATTGTTCTTAGCATCATTAGGCACTTACTCAGCAGTGCCTCAGATTGGGAGCTTGTTTTCATGACTTACCTACTCCATTTGTCTCCTCTTCTTAAAGGGGTCCTGCTATATATACCTTTTTGTCCCATACACACCCTGACGCCACCCCCTGTCATCCTGACTCCTGCCCAGGCCAGGCCTAGCACATGTGTCTGACACAGAGCAGGTACACTCTCTGCATCTTGGTAATTAAAGATTTAATGTTATGCAGTAGTGGTGCAGTGCCTCGTGAGACCCGTTATTCTTTTGTATTTGGGGTATGAAAGTTCCTTATGGGTTCTTGCTGTGGAAAGCCAGAGTTATGATGGTAGGAAAAAATCTTGGTTTGGTCAAAACTTGATTACCTTTGGCCAAAAGCTATTAGAAAACTCACAGAAGAAAAACAAAACAACAATAACAACAAAAATCCAGGTGCATTATGCTTTTCAGAGTAAGTTGAGAAGGTTCACGCCAGGACAGCGTTGGAGTGACTTCTAAGCATGCAAAAAGTACTACTTCAAAAATGAATTTTATCATGTGAATTTAAGGATAATTTTCAATAAATCACATTACTAACAGTGTGCAAGCAAATATACTTTATATTATAGGTAAACCTCATCATTTAAAGAAAAAATCTTTATCTTTTTGTCTGTTTATACAATTTATCAAATCATACACTTACACACACACACACACACACACACACACACGTACACATCCTGAGCCCTCTCTAGGTGGGAGGCTCTCTTGATTCAACCTTCAGGTTGGCTGAGGCCAGTCATCAGCCCCATGTTAGAGCTCTTGTCGTTCTATCACCAGGCCTGCCTGAGCCACCCAGGCTTGCGATCTGCATTTCATTCCAGTTTTCTTGGTACATATTTTATACTCATGCAGTCATATTTTCTTTGGTTGAAATTCTGATAACAGCTCCACGTATTGATTTGAAGTCATCATAAACTCAAAATGGAGTTGAAGTAATCTTTAACTGATAATAGTTTTGCAATTTTTCTTCCTTATTGGAGAAGCATTAGGATTTTATAAAGGCCTGATGGAAGCATAATTTGGCATGACCATAATTTGAATCAGAGGAAACCTCTCATTAAAATCCTCACGAGGTTCACTTCAGGAGCAGTATCTCTTGAAACTAAACGGTCTGGTATTTACTTAATCCACACAGGTGGTGATTTGATTGTCAGCTTCCTTGCTTTTATGCTTGACTATCTTCTCACTCATCTGCTGAGAGGTGACTGCATCACCTGCAAATCTTACCTTACTAGAGTCACCTCTCCCCAGTCTAGAATCCAGTCCTAGACACAGACAAGAAAGAGTAAATATCTTTGGTGGAACTAAATCAGTGCCCTATAGAAGCCTTTGATGGACCTTTGTACATTTTCTCTAGTCCCCTTTTTTTAACCTTCTAGTGCTGGTGTTGAAGGTAGGGCATGGCACGTTGGTGACTTCACTTGACTTTTTAGCTTCTATCATCCTTTGTCATCTTGCTAAATTCCAAAGGTGTGGTCTTTCCTTAATCTTGGGCACAATAAAACATCCCCTGTGACAGGGCGTCAGCCTGAGTCACCTGTCCGGAAGGGATGGTGTGTGTGAGAAATCCTGCTTTGTGACGCTGGACACAGAATGGTGAGCGCTCAAGTGCAGCCTGTATAAGTGGAAGCTTGTCCCTAAAGCTTTGGCAGGTCTCTCTTTGATGGTGTTTTAGGGACGTCTCATGACACTGCTCATCTCAGTAGACTTCCGAGGTGAGAGTTTCTAGCAGCAGAGGAGCAGAACTTTGAAACAGGCCTACACCCCACGCTGTACCTGGGGTGGGGACCAGACCTGTCTGTGCACTATGGGCCTTGTGACCCAGGCAGGGTGAAGCTCTGCTACACATTCTAACGCGCTGAGTTTAGCCTGACTGTGTTGATTCGAGACATGTTCATTGTCAGTGTAAACCCTGTGCGTTATCTGTTGCTTGTGATGAAACATCAGCCAGATCTTCTCGGTTTTTCTCCGGGCAGTTGTGCAACTGACGTCGACACAGTGTAATGCAGAATTTCACAGTTGCTAAAGTTGCGTGAGATGCAATCGGTTCCCATCAGCCTTCTGTATTCGGACCAGGGCTGGAATCTGAGGTTTTGCTGTGGTCTGGCCCAGAGGAAACAAGCCAGTCATCTGATGTGGGGCTTCTCACACAGACGTCACTAGAGACACCTCTGCATGTGTGGTGTGTGTGTCCTGCACAGTATTGGAGCTCATCAAGCTCAGTTCGTATAGCAACAGCAGCTACTATTTATATTACTCCATTTTCCAAAAAAGGACTTAAGGTGGTAGCTCCCACTTATCCACTTGCTTTCTGGTCTGCACCACACACTATGTTATATATTTTACCAATACCTCTAAGCCTCACAGCTTCCCTGTAGGATGCATACTATTATTGTCTACTGAAAAATGGGGAATGTGAGGCACATATTAAGTGACTTGTCCAAGGGCATCCAGCTACCCAGGGCAGAGCTCCCATGGAATCCAGGTCCCTCTGACTCAACGCCAATGCTCTTGCGCCTAAACCCACCTGCTTCTCCAACAGACACTGCCTTTTATTTTCATGTTGCCCAACAGTGTTCCTGTCCTCGTGGGGCTGCCAGCAAAATGGGTTCATCAGATATGAATCATGTCCAGCCACCTTGAGTTGAGTCATGGCACCTCAGTTTCAATGCCATGCACGTAGTAGGCACTTGGTATTCTTACGTAAGGAAAGGCAGCATCATTCATTCCTATTTTACAAATGAGGAAACCAAATCCCAGAGAAGTCACGGAACTTGCCCGAAGTCCCCGTCATTGCTAGCAGTGGCATTTTGGAATGGGAGGGACATCAGACGTGGTTAGTGGCAGCTAAATGTATAATCCCCCAGGCTCCCCACGTGTGTCACTGACACAGGCCCATTTCCAGAACCCTTCTGGTAGTGATTCTAAGTCTCCCCCAGTTCCTCGCCGGATCACTTTGGGGAAATTACTTGCCCACTCTTCTCCTCACTTCCCTCATCTGTAGAAGGAGGACAGGAATGAGACCTACCTTACAGGTGGGTTAAATGAAATGGTACAAAATGCTCAGCTCAGTGCTGCGCACATGACATATGCTCAGGTACTGAACAGATTTCCTCCATGTCTCTGTGGACTCGGTAGTCGGACAGCACTGTATCCTGCCGAAACAGGGTGAGGCTGAATTTCAGACCGAAAAAATGCCTGCTTTAGATACAGCTCATTTCCGGACGCCTCATCTTTTAAGATAAACCTCTCCTGTACGTATGTTGTTGCCTTTACTTGTTCAGACATCCGACAGACATCATCCATCAGGGTAAAAGGCAATGGTGAGAGAAGCCGAGGTGCCCATTAGACAGCAGTGAGTGAGTACAACCGCAGAAAGTCAGTACGACCTCTCAGACGCAGAGCCCACCCTTTTCTGTTTTCCCAAGACAGAAGTGTTAACATCCAGGCGGGCAGGGAATTCTAAATAACCATGAGTAAGAGGCTTATTTTAGTCTCTCCTTCCTTCTGTGACCTCTCCCAGGAAGAGAGCCAAAAGCCCCAGTGCTTGGTCTGTTCTCTCCAGCACAGCCCACCTGCAGTCATGAGCCTGGGACTCTGAACTTGGCATTCATTCTGTCTTGTCCAGAAAGATCACGTCTATTCGTTTGATATCATTCTTTCCAAAAAGGGGTTTTTGTAATTGGAATTTGTTTTTGGTGTAAAAAAAAAAATTAAAGTGGACATGCCCTTTAGAGCTGAGCCAGGATTGGAGTCCTGCTTGGTCTCCATCAGTATAAAACACAGACATTTTAATCAAGTGAGCAGAAACTTCTTTTGATTTCGAAAGAATGTCGAGAGGAATGTCGGCTCCTTGAGGGCAGAACTCACTCCTTATTCCGCTCTGAGTCTTCTCAGCACCTCATGAGGGGCCTTTTTACGTGAGGTGGTGCTGGGGGGGGGTACTGGGGGGGTGGGGGCGCTCCCTTGATTCTGTGGCTTCCTTTACTGTTTGACTGGAAACAAAGGCCGATCGATTCATTTCTTCAGCCAGTATTACGCTTAGCATAGTGACCAAGACAAAGTCACCGCCTTCATAGACCCTTCAGCCCAGTACGAGAGACAAGCAAAAGAAAATCAACACCGATGGTTCCAGGGTACCATGACTGTTTTGAAGGACATAAAACCAGGGGCTGAGATGGAGAATGATGGCGAGGAGGTGACTGGTCTAGATACGATGGTCAGAGAAGGCTTGCTGGAATTCCCTGAGGAGTGGACATCTGAGCTAAAGCCTGAAGGACAGGGCAGTGCCCATCAGAAGGGTCATTCGCTGCGTAGCTCTTGAGGCTGGAAAACGTGTGACCTGTTTCAGGAGCTGAAATAAAGCATGGTAGCGGGTCCTGAGCAAAGGGGAGAGTGGGAGGTAATGGGGGGGGGTGTGATAGGGCCAGAGAAGTGGCCTTTGTAGCCCTGGGGAGCTGTTGGATTTTATTCTAAGTGCAGTAGGAAACATGAGGTGATGTGACCTGGTTCATTTCTATATTTTTAATTATGTTTGTTGCTGTGCGATGCTGGTAGCCCGAATTGAGGTGTTGGAAGCAGAGATAGAAAAAAGTAGTTGTTGGATTTGAGTTATACCAGTATTTCGGAGATTAGCTCAAAGGATTGCATATGGATGGGAGGTGGTGAGGGAAAGGGAAGAATCAGGGATGATTTTGAGCACCCGGGAGGATGGCGGTACCATTCCTGAGATGAGGAAGGCTGGGAAGTAAGGAGAGGAGATTTTAGGATGAGAGAGAGGGCTAGGACCCAGAGTTTTGTTTTAGATGTGGTAAGTGGCAGATTTACATGAGACCATCAGGGACTGAGACCCAGTAGGATCTGATCTGGACGTGTGAGTCTAGGGTTCACAGGGGAATTCTGGTCTAGAGATAAATGTGGATGCTTAAATCAGGATACAGAGAGGATGCTTAAATCATGGGGGGATAGGTGAGCTTCTAAATGGCGGTGTTTCCTGGAGCTAGGGAAAGCAGCTCATGCTACCCACATGGCCGGTGTGAGAATTTGCTCCTTCAGGGTGTGTGTGTGGGCTGTAGCAAAACTGTAGAACCACAGTTATTTTACTACAAGACAGCCCCTTGAAATTTATTTATGCCACCAAGGACCAGGAAGGTGAAATGCTACCCTCAGTGTCATAAAACCATTCTCTGAGCTTGTTTTCAGAAAAATCCATATCTGGATGGTGTGACCGAGTCATTAGCGGTGACTGGCTGGCTGTGTTCTAATCGGTCAAGTGTAACTTAAGCCCCAGAGGCCTTTGGGCAAGTCAATTAGTCTGAAGGTGGCTGGGTGCTTGTTGGTGCCCCCAGATTAAATCAAGGGCAAAAAGACAGCACAGAAATTGGAAACCTAGAAGAAACAACAGGAAAACAGGCAGGAAGATGCAGAATTGTGCTCATCAAACCTGAGGATTTATAAGAAATACCCGAATAGCTTCTTTAGCGTGCGAAGTCCTGTGCCTCACCTCATGGGGAGTCTGATCAAGTAACTCTGGGTTGGGGCTCAAGAGATTCTGGTGAAGGTTGATCCATGGATCATACTTTGAGAAACGCCGAGTCTGAAAAGCTAAAAAGACCTTTGAGGTCATCTAGGCAGCCCTTGCTTACAAATGGCGAAGCTGCCTAAGGAGGAGAAGGGGCCAGCCGTAAGCTGCAGAGCACGTCGGGAGGCCCACGCAGCCCCCTGACTCCCATGCCTTCATTTTGCAGCTGATTCTTCATCCTAACATATGGATCAAAAAGCACATCTCCCTCCCAATGCCCAGCTCCCCTTCCTTCACTGTATTTTTTTCTTTTCTTTTTTTCATAGCAGGCATCGCCTAATGTAAGAATAATTCACTAATTTACTGTGTTGTTATTTTGTCTTGCCTCACTAAAATGTGAGCTTCCTAAGGGCACTGATTTTTGGTTTTGTTTTCACTGAAAAAAAACACTCCCCCCTTCCTTGGGGTGTGAATGAGTGCGAAGTACTTGAGTGGCCTCCCCAGAAATGGCTGAGTGACCTGTCACCACATTAGTTTTGCTGCGTGTGTCCTATGTGCCTTGGACAGTGCCTGGCCCATAGCAGGTATTCAGTGAATATTTGACAAGTGGGTGGATGAAAAATATTTTGTTAAACTATAAATAAGTTAGTGAGCATTGTGGAACGTGCCCACCCTGAGGCATTGTTGGCCCAAAATAGAGTGTTTTCTTTTTCACTTGTTTGATTCTGGCTTGGATCAGAGGTTACAGGAATAGCTTGTTAATGAGAGATGAATAGAGACTTTCTAATAATATTAATAATAACAGTAACAGTTATTAATAACAACAGTGATAACTGCCATTTAGGAATGCTTACTATCTGCCAAATAAGTACTATGTGAAGTTTTGAGCAAAGAACATCACAGCCGCTAACTCATCTAATCCTCATGGAGGAACAGTATTGTCTGTTTTCCAGAGGATGAAACCGAGGCTCAAAGGACTGAAGTGATTTGTCCCAGGTCACACAGCCAGGAGAGACTTAGGATCTGGGATCCTGAAGGTGAAGTCCTTAACTACCAGTAACATTCAGTATTGGGTTTGGGGTGTTCGCTCTTTAGAGAGGAATTGGAAAAGCTAACGACGAGGCAAACATCACTTTTTGGGGTGTCCCTGGTCCAAGAACACCAACCTCCTAGATGGCATAAAACTACAGGCTGGAAAGAAAAATGCATTTTTTTTCAGCCTGACTTTCCAGCATTTGCCCACACTCTCGTCTTTCCAGTCTCACGTTACAAAGACCCTTTCGTCTTGAACTGTTAGGCTTTTCTCACTTCTCCACAACCTCCCTGAAGCGGGCCAAGGAAAATTCCTGTGGTGACAGGTCACTCAGCCATTTCTGGGGAGGCCACACTAGCACTTCACACTCATTCACACCCCACGCTCTAAAGGAAGCGGGGACAGAAAGAGGCCCCTTCATCCACCTTCCTGTACCACTTCCCTGTAGGGGCCTCAGGAAGGGGCTGAGGGAGATGATGATTCTATAAATCTCTCCTAAGACTTGAGGGAGCCCTTTGAGTTCTCGAAACACTGTACCTATTAAACTGGTTGTGAGCTCACAGAATTTATCACCGCCTGCTGTGGACAATGTTGCATTCATTCCCACCCTGCCAGCCAGGTCTGGCCTGGTTTGGATGCAGTGAAGACTCCGTCCATACGGCACCGAAGCCCCTCGCCCAGCAGCCGCAGGCACAGGTTGAACACGGTGTGTTCCTGGGCTTCAGTAAAGAGGGAGGCTGTCACACACAGGGCCATCTTTACTCACACGAGGTAGCAGGCGCGGTGCTAACAGCTTTCCAGCCCTGATCTCATTTAAGCCTAATAATAACAACCTGATGAGGCACTGCTGTCCCGCTTCTGTAGACGAGGCAGGCCTGGAGAGCCTGGAAACTCGCCTGAGTCGGTTGTCAAGTTCAAGAGCTGTGCTCCTTCTGCGATGCTTACGGAGAGCATGGCCTCTGGGTTTGAATCTTGACTCTGCCACTTACTGGCCGTGAGACGCTGGGCAAGATTACATAGCCGCTGTCTTTGTTGGCTTGTCCATCTGTAACACGGGGATGATAACATACTCAAATCATAGGGTTGCAAGGAATAAATGAAACAATGAATGTAAAACACGTGGTAGCACATAGAAAAGACGACATAAGTGTAGCCATTGATATTAGACATCAAGTCCTGTTTTCTTCTCTGGATGATGGAAACTTTTTTAAGATTTTTATTGGGGAATTGGGGGAAGGGGAACAGACAAGTTGCTGTCCTTTTGTTCTTCAGTCTTGTTGTGGAGGATGTTGCTTCACTGGCCCAAGTTGGCACCATCATTGCGCTCTTCCCGGGCGAGGCAGATCAGTCGCCGGCTTCTGGACGGCCGCTCACTGCGGCTGCTGGCCGCTCACGCTGGCTGCTGGCTACACACGGTAGCCCATGGCAACCCACTGCCACAGGGGCTGCAGCCTACGCCGTCGCCGGCGACTCACGGCAGCCCAGCTCCAGGTTGAGCTGTTGTTCAGCATCTTAGCTGTGGAGGGCAGTGTCACTGGCCCTCATATGTGGGATCCGAATCGGGGCCCTCTGGCTTCCCAAGCCAGCTCTTAACCATCGCGCCACTCGGCCGGCCCATGGATGATGGAAACTTAAGCTCAGAAGTTTCAGGGTTTCTCCAACTCTGTGCCCCTCCCCCCTTCCCGGAGTTGTGTCTATATTCCCAAGACACTTCTGTAGATAATCCACATACAGTGCTTAGAGTGGGCCCTGGCTTATGGTTAGCCCCTCACGTTAGTGATGATTAGTACGACAGCGCCAAGATATTGGGGGTATGGGAAGGCAGGGGCTGGGGAAGAGCGTCCGGTCCGCAGCCAGCATCCATGCTCCCTGGCGTCCAGGAGAAGCGCTCACTGTCCAGGTGCCCATCTCCTGGGTAGGACAGGAACGAGGAGGCAGTGTGTACAGCAAGGTACCGTTATTTTAACGCCCTGACAGTGAGTCCATACATCATTACTTTAAAAGAGAGGGGAGGTGAAAGCGTGACTCATTAATTTCCCGGTCAAGGCACCGTCAATCAGAGAGAGTAGCACTTTCGAACTCTTCCAGGGATAAAGTGTCTCAAAGAAGCTTGGTGGGGTGCCATTCGTCGGGTGCCATTCGTTTGAATGAACTGTCACCTTCCGACCGCTGCCCACGCATCCTCCTCTCTCCCTTCCCTCTGGGTGCCTGCAAAGGCTGACGTCTCTGCTGCTCTGCCGCTGACCTGGGCTGTGCCGTGACCATGCTTTCTGCTTCTCTCCTAGCTTAAGAGCTGGACAGTGGAGGACCTTCAAAAGAGGCTCCTGGCCCTGGACCCCATGATGGAGCAGGAGATTGAAGAAATCCGGCAGAAGTACCAGTCGAAGCGGCAGCCCATCCTGGATGCCATTGAGGCTAAGAAGCGGCGGCAGCAGAACTTCTGAGCCGGGCCGGCCGGGAGGGCCCCACCTCCACCCCGGCCCTCGGCGACCTCAGGCAGGTTTAGCCAACACTCCTGCGCTGTCATTTCTCCACAGCACCTTCGCGAACTCAGGAACGTGCGCCAGTGGGAAGGGCTGCCTGGACAGTCCGCGAACCACCTGATGTGTGTGTGTCGAAACTGGTCAGGTTTCATTATTTTATAGGACTTATCTTGGCGCTTTTAAACTCAGAGTTTTAAACCCCAGGAACAGAGACTCCTAGTTGAGTGATAGCTGGGAAAGTTTTACATGGTCTTTTGTTTTCCTTCTCCCAATAGCTTTCAATTGTTCTTTCTGGAGGACTTTTTAAAAAAATATATAAATATGCATATATATATAAATTATAACTCGGTCGCCCACGCAGTGTGGTGGCATCGCTGTACAGGTACAGTTTTGAACCATTGGCCTCTTTTCTGTAAGATTACGGTACTGTGCAACACGAGGGCAGAGGGCACCCGGGGCAGCTGGGGTCACTCGACGCCCAGGCGCCAAGCTCGCCCTTGTGCGGGGCTGCATTTATTATAAATCCTAGGTTTGGGCCAGTTCCCACCACGGTTTTGGCCTTGCGTGGGCCATCCAGCTTCTGGAGCTGTTGCCGATGTCCAAGGGCAAGGCTTGAGAGTTGCGTTTACTTGGCGAGTCCCAGGAGAAGCCTGGTGCCATCTTTGCAAATTGGCCTTGGCGGTGTCAGCACCTTTCCTCCACCTCCTGTCTCCCAGCTGCCTAAAGTCATAGCACAGACCCTGCCCAGTGCCTTAAGAGGAGATGTGGTCCGCTGAGGGGACAGACCAACCGGGAGCTCTCAGCCAGCACGGGGCTGTGCCGAGTCCACAAGAGGGAAAGGGTTTCCGAAGCTCTCGTCGGTCACGTCAAGATCCCACACGTGGCATTTTGCTCCACGCTCCTTACAGACCAGGGTAGAGGGCATTGATTTTGTGACCCACATTCAAATATGTGACTGTTTTCTTTTATTATTTTACTGCTAAAGGGTCTGGAAAGGACCCGTGACCATCAGACTAAGATTTGTTCTCCAGGAGGCTCAACCCAGACACGTGGAATGCCAGAGCCGGAAGGGACCCTAGACGTCATCTGGTCTGACTGAGGCTTGGAGAGGGCAAGGGACACGGCCAAAATCACAACGCAAGTTCGAGTAGGAGCTGGGACCAGACCCGGCTCCTCACTCCTGGTACAGCGAACCGTGCAGCCCCTTCTCCGGGGAGCCTCGTGTGTCCGTTTCGGTTAGGCTGTTCCAGGAAAGCCTGCTGACGGAAACGGGCCCTTGCTTTGTCTCTTCAGTGGGTGACTGGCTGTGAAGAGATGCTCAGGGGACCTGGTCATTCCATTTGGGCCATCCCATGGCCTCTGCGGCATCTGCCGGCTAGCAGACAAGCCTCATGTGGGCAGATTGAGGGCCAAATGCAGATCGGAGAAAGGCAGCATGAGCCCCTCTTCAGCATCGGCTCAGGCCACCTGTCATCTCGTCACTCCGCAAAGAGGAGACACTTGGGAAAGTCAAATGTGTTTTTATGTTCAAATTATCTCTTCCTCTCAGCTAGGGGTCTGTGACTGGGTTGCACCTAAAGACACTGTAATTTGACTCCTTAATTGCTTTTGCTGCCCAACCTGGGAATCAATGGAAAGGCAGGGAGCGTTCCTCTTCTGTGGCCACATTCTATTCTTTGCTATTAAAGCAAGTTTTTAAAAATGCAAGAAGCCGTTGTTAGTCCATAGGCCAGTTAAGCAGCTCTGTGGCAGATACAGAGAACAGAGGACAATTTCAGAATCCCGCTAGAATAATAAATAGCAGCTACTATTCGTTGGCCTCTTAGGATATGCCAGGCACTGAGCTAGGTAGGTTCTATGCATCAGCTCCAAACCTCACAATAACCCCATGAGTTAAGTACTCTTATCTCCATCGCATAGATAAAGAAAAACGTTCATAGAAGGAGAAAAAAGTTCTTCCTCAAGGCAGTACAGCTAATAAGTGGTAGTCAGGATTCACAGCATCACCACATGGAACCAGTATTTACAGGGAAAAGGAAAGTCACAAGTCTTTTTAAAAGCAACCACTTTCCCTTGTACAGACGAACTCCTAACGAGCATTTTTAAGTTGGGAAACAACTGAGTTAGTAGACAAGTCTGACGGCCAAGTAAGTGAGTTTTAAAAACCAAAGCATGGAGCAGCCGTTCCCCACACCATCTGCTGTGCTAATTAACAGTCCTGTCTGAGTCCCTTTTAAAAAGGACTTCGCACTTGGCCAGACAGGAGGGGAATGTCCTAGATCTAAGTAAAAGGAGGTTGAGTTTTTCCCCATAAATATTCTTGGGTCATGAATCTCGATCTGGAATTTCTTTTGTTTCAAGCATGTGTGCACCCAGCCTGCTGGTCCAACAAAGTCCATTGCTTCCCCAGTCTAGCTAGACAGACTCCTTTGCCAGAAATCAATTTCTTTTGGATCAGATAAATTTCCTGACAAGGTGTATTTGTTTTCTAGTAGCAGGAAGGCAGAGGAGTAAATCCTAGTCATTTTTTTTTCCCCTTGAATTCTAAATTCAAGATAGGTCAGTTTGCTTTCATTGAGCCCTGAGCATCAGTCATTGCTGGAGCATTTGTGGCTCAAGCTTCCAGGCAGCTCTTAGCCCCTCGCTTGTTCTCTCCCAAGAAATAATGAACCCCTCCCCCCCCCCATTGTGTGTTTAAAAAACTCAAATTCTCAAGAATATCGTAATTGCTTCCTCATCAGTAATTTTGAAGTAGATTTCTGTTTTTCTTTTTCCGTTGCCCCTTCTCCCAACCAATTGGATTGTCAGATGAATGTTTGGATGGATGGATGGATGGATGGATGGATGGATGGATGGATGGATGGATGGAGAGAGAGAGAGAGAGACAGGCAGGCAGGCAGACTCAATACTCTGAAGTAACTTAAGCACTATAGCCTTAACTCCTTGAAACTATAGATTCTGATCCAGGAAACATTTATTTAGCACCCGCCATATGCCAGAAATTCATTATACCATTTAAAACTCAAAAGCTTTTATCAATATCAGGAGTGAAAAAGGGGACATCATTATAGATCCTACAGATATAAAAAGGCTAATAACAATATTATGAACAACTTTGTGCTAATAAGTTCAATAATTTCAATGACATGGACAATTTTTTTTTTTAACATACAAAGTACTAAATTCACTCAAGAAGAAGTAGATTCTGAAGAGTCCTGGATCTATGAAAACATATTAGCTCTGGGAGATACAGGTATTATTGTCCATATTTTACAGATGAGGAAACTGAGGTTCAGCGAGATCAAGTCCACTCAATGCTCAAGGTCACGTAGCTAGAATACGGCAGAGCTAGGATTCAAACCCAGCTCTCCGGACCCCCAGTGCCCTTTCCAGCATACCATGTTGCCTCTGAAGATTGTAGCTCCTTATTTACTGGAAACTTGTTCCTGCCCAGTCCACACCCTCCCACCCCATCCTTCCTTAAGCACTATGTTTGTGTTTTCATCAGGATTCTATTCGTTGTCTTTGGAATCCATGTTCTGATTTGTGTTTGGGGAAAATAAAATCCTCTTCCACCAGCTTACACTCAGACCAACTTGAAAAACAAAACAAAAAAAAGCATAAATGCTGTTGCAGATGTACAATTTAAAAATGTGAAGTTTGTAGCTTTAACTTTTTGTAACAACAACTAATAACACTGGCTTAAGTGCTGATTTGAAATGCTATTTTCTAAGATTTGGATGTAAATAATCAGTCAAAGTCGGCAGTTTGTATTGTATATGTAGGAAACATAGCTTCCTCCATTGCTTTTTTTTTTATTTGAGATGCCTCCAATGTGCTTTTATTTTGGAATTGTTGTTCTCCCTCCTTCATTCTTCCTACACCATGTCACCTTTGTTTTAAATAAATTGCCCTTCAGACCACAGACTATCCTCTTTTTAAACATGAGACCCTCCATCTATAGCCTGGATTTCATGACATTGACTTGTGTTGTGTTTATTCTAGAATCCAAAGCCAGCGAGAGGTAGGTAGGAAAGCAAGTAAATTTTGTTGGACCCCTACTGTGTGCCAGGTTCTGAGCTAGTCGTCAGGGATGTAATAAAAAACCAGACACAGTTCTTGCAGACCAGTTCAGGAGTCCATCGAACACACGAGAACACATTGAAATACTATGGTAGAGGGCCGGCTGAGTGGCACATTGGTTAAGAGCTGGCTTGAGACGCCAGA
>NW_017731381.1:4554908-4561743 GCF_001890085.2 Hipposideros armiger
CTTGCCCGGGAAGAGTGCAATGATGGTGCCAACTTGGGCCAGTGAAGCAATGCCCTCCACAACTAGACTGAAGAACAAAACGACAGCAACTTGTCTGTTCCCCTTCCCCCAATTTCCCAGCGCTGTTCCCATCCCCCCAATTCCCCAATAAAAATCTTTAAAACAAACAAACAAAACAAAAAGAAATACTATGGTAGAAGGAAGCACACAGCCTGCGGATACAGGAGGAGGGAGTGCCGGTCAGTTCTACTGGAGGGTCTAAGGAAGCAGGTAAAACATCCTGAACCTAACTGAGGAAGCGATGCCAGGTGGAGAACGGATGGGAAGTGAGGACGAGAAGGCATCCTGGGCAAAGGGACTAGCCTATTCCAGTGTGAGTCTGCGTGGAGGACGACGAAGCCTTCGTCCCTGTCTGTCGTTGCATGAAGCCAGGCATGGCCCCGCCTTCGGAGGGAACTCCAGGGTCCTGCCTTCATATGGCCCATCCTTACCCAGAAATAACCCCTAAGCCTGGCCCTGGGTTCTCTTAGTCTTAAAAGTTTACTTCACAGCAGAGAGGGAACAGGGTTACACCAAAAAGTAAGTGTAGGTCTCGAGTCAGATCTATAGTATTTCCTATAATAGTTCTACAATCTATTTGTATAATTGTCATGCTGTTTGGCCCAGTTTTCCAGGAGTGGGAGTGATGTGTGTTTCTTGTTGCCTAATTTACTCACCTCGCTCCCTGAAATACTCAGTGTACCTTCCTTACTGTTGCCAGAGTTGACAACAGGTGTTCCCTATTACTCAGACGGAGACAGACGTAAATTGATGTTTACTGAGCACTTACTAGATGTCAGACACAGTGCAGAGCCTTTGAGGTTATTTCATTTTTTTCTCACAGACTTTGAGGTATACAGTACAATACCCCTTGTAGAGGTATGTGATTCTCATAGTGTGCAGTACTTCCCACTCAGGAGTGTTCTAGAAATGTGTCAGAGTGTTTTTGTTGTGGCAACTGCAGGGCCCTAGCAGCATGTAATGGGCAGAGGCAGGCATGCGACAATGGATGTCCTGCAATGCATTCTGGGACAGTCCTGCCCAACAAAAAATTGTCCTGCATCCAGTGCCATGTTCAAATGTCACACTGGACATTTATGTTGGTGGGAAACTCGTTTATAAACACCTGATGCTAAAGCAAATCTCATGTACATCTAAACACAAAGTACAGCAAGACCTCACCTAGCATCATCGATAGGTTCTGCAACTTTTAGGGAAATAACATGTACTGAAACCAATGTTACCCACCGGCAAATTGATATACACAAGAGTTAAGTTCCTATGGCATTGCATTAACATTACAATGAAAAGACGTTGAACGAAACACGGTTGAGGACCTGCTGTACTTTTTCTTCAGGAAACTACACCTGTACTGTCGGTGTCCTGTGAGACCATCTGTTCCGAGACGTTCCTCCATCCTTCCCCAGCATGTGATGGGCCTGTGACCCACACCAGTCCACTTAGACTCAATCTTCGAGGAATTCCTAGCTTGAGCAGAGTGATACATAAAATGGAGGCAGTTGTCATGAAGGAACTTTAATTGCCGTGTCCTAAAGAGGGGGTTGCATGGGTTCTAACTACCTCGATCCCCGTGTCACCCTCATTCCTATCTTTCTCAGAACCTGGTGGGTTCATTTTACTTTGATCCTAGCCAATATCTATCGGATGCAGTCATTTTTTGCTAAAGTTTTCCAGAGTTGGATTCTGTTGTTTGCAATGCAAGACGCCTGACTGATGCAGCAATTGGAACTAGAGTGGAGTCACAGCAACATGTCCTCCAGGAAATGGGGATATTAAAAATGATTGAGCTGTCACGAGGCAAGACACAGCAAGGCTGCTGTTCCTCTGGCCTGGGACGCAGAGGTCGAGGGCTACTTCCTGCGTTACCACCAAGGAAGTGGGTCTTAGAGGAGGGGTAGTTTCTGTCACAGTCTAATCTTAAGGCGGTGAGGAATGCCAAGGCTGCGGGGTAGGATGTCTTATTTCTAACTGCACAGAATAACATAAAGAGAAAGTCAACAAAGTGAGCCCAAATATAATTGGGGTGGGGGGCGGGTGCCCAGAATGAAACGGAGGGCATTTCTCTGACCATGGTGAAAGCATCTCTTACGACGTGCAGTAGGGCTAAGATCTCCAAAACCAAAGATGGCAGTTGATTAGGCAGGTTGCTGCGTTCACAGCCCTGCTACACTTTGATGGAGTCAGGCATCGACAGAAAGCGTGGGAGTACGACCAGTGGAATGGCTCAATAAGAGGACGTGGGGAAAATCCAAGGCAATCTAAAACACTGGGTGGAACCAGCCCTCCTCACCAGAGAAAGCGCCCACGTGCCCACTGGCCCCACCCCTCAAGGCTGCTGAGCTGGAAGATGCGGGTCAGTTTTGGCCTAAAGGGCGAAAAACAGACTCTGGGTAGGAAAGAATCTTGGAGCCATCCAGAAGGCTGAAACGTGTTAATTGATGCCATCAGAAATTTGGGGCGTGCTTGTGGGAATGGACTGTTTTGTGGCGCTTGATGAAAGGAGGGGAAATGTGAGGCTGGACCAGGCTGATCCTCTGTGGGTTCTGCATTCTCGGTGCTTGTGCCAGGAGCTGCCTGGGTTCCAACAACTGATGGGTCGGCCTGTGCAGACTTGGACCCAACACCGGCCCACGCGGAATGGAATTTAAAGGCCCCAAGTCCCTTGGCATCCTGCTGAGGAAGGGATTCAAAGCTGTCTGAAGCTGGGGATACTGGACTGGGTGGGCTCTGTGCCTCCTTCCCACGGACACCTCTAACGATGGCCCTCAGTGAGCCCAGAACGCTTGACCCCAACTTTGAAGAAAGCCTAAGTTGGGAGTGCTGGGTGGAGGGGCTCCCCGACATCAGAGGAGAGGAAGAATGCAGAGGGCTGGGAGGCCAGGTGTCGGCATTGAACCCTCAGAAATTAAGTGGGAGTGGCCATTGTCAAGTTCAGCAGTCTCTGACTGAGGCAGGATCTCATGCTGGAGGGCCCTAAAAAGTTGAATCAAAGGTGACCACTCAAGTCTTACTTGATTTGTATAACCAACAAAACACAAGAAACAAAACAAAGCAAAACAAAAACCAGAAACATTTTCTAGCCCTGGCAAAAATATTTTTTAAAAGTCCTGACTTAGCCACCATGACAGTTCCAGAGAGAAGGATCACCTAACACCCACGCTCGAGTTCGGTTATGGACCGAAAGACCTCGGAATGAAGCACTTGCTACCTGCCCTGGAGGAAGAGCCCGGCTCTCCTGCTACAGAGTGTAATGGGAACAGTTCCCTTGCCTCCTCCAAAGCACCTATGGCCGTTTACCAGGGCCGCTGGGTACTAAAGAAAGAGAAAGACCCAAACCTTTCAGGGAACCTTGGACGAAGACTTGGAACTAATACCAATTTCTTGGGGCCAAGAGTAGTACTGTAGGTCCACCAGTCATGGGGAAAATGGTGTTTTTTTACCTTTGCCCCTGTCACTGGAGGTCTAGTGGGATCCTATCTCTCCAGTTTCTGAGTGATCGTTGGAAAAGATTCCCACTTGGCTCCCTGACCCATGGAGGCCATTATAATAGGAAAGGCCAATAGAATCAATCCAACTGAGCAACTGTTTGGGAATAGAAAATTCAACAATGGTACCACATCTTTGGGGAGGCTGCAGAGATCAGGGCCCCCACCCAAGACCCTGTAGGGTGATGACTCCTGTCGAAACACTGTTCGTTTCCTGTTGGGCTGGTGCAAAATTAGATGGATCTTGGAAAATGACTGTGGGTTATTTTAATCAAGTGGCAACTCCAATTTTAGCTGCTCTGTTTAGACATGTGCTCCTTATTACAGCGCCTGGCGCTAATATGCATCTACTGGGTTTATTCTCTATTCCAAGAAACAGAAACCACTGGAAGCATTTTCTATTAGCTGCAAGGGATAAGTTTTCCTTTACTCTTCACCTCAGGAATACCTCCAACTCTGTATCAGAAAGAATTTGATTCCCTGATTCTTCCTATTCCACATCAAACTGACCACTGCATTGATTAAATCGCACGACTAGGGCCTGGAGAGCTAACCTACATTTTTTGGTTATATACAGAATCGCTTCCTTCAGTTAGAAACATTCATAAAACGTGTGTATGGGAAGAAGGTGTGAGCACGTGGTGTGCTGGGCAGCCACGAGTTGGAATGTAATGGACACCTACTATTTTTTTTTCTTTTTTAGCTGAGCCATCCATCCTGCCGCCTGTTGGCAGCTCAGTGGCAGCTCAGCTCCGGCCGGGAGTCGAACTGCTGTTGCTCAGAGCTCACACTCTTGAGCGATGAACATCTACTGTTTTTATGTATTAACATCCCTCCCCTGTTTGGTGATATCTCATGGCCTTTTCTTTGGGTAACTACCTTTCTTCCATCTCACATCTGTTTTGGATGTTAATCCCTGCCCTCCATCCCTACTAAGGGAGAGGATATGACGCAAGCTAGGCCAATCAGCTTCTTTTCTGGGACTGGGACTGTGAGCAGAGTGATCCAAGGAAAGACGGTGACAAGGCAGATCACTTGGATGGCAGTGTCCTAAACAGCAGGTTCCTGGGTCCTGCTACTCTGGTCCCTAGAGCTCCCCTCATTCCTGTATTTCCTTTTCCTTTGATTGGGTGAACTTCACCAATACCCTTCCGTAGTGGGCTGAATGGTGGCCCCAAAGATATGTCCATATCTGAATCTCTGGAACCTATAAATGTTACTTATTTGGAAAAAGGGTCTTTTTGCAGATGTGATTAAGGATCTTGATATGAGATCATCTTGGATTATCTGGAGGGCCCCTAAATGCCATCATGAGTGTCCTTATGAGAGAGAGGCACTGGGAGAATTGACACACAGAGGACAAGGTGACGTGATGATAGAGGCCAAGTTTGGAGTGATGTACCCACAAGCCAAGAACCAGCAGCAGCCACCAGAAGCGAGAAAGGGCAAAGAGAGAATTGTCCCCTGGAGCTTTTGGAGAGAGTGCGACCCTGCCGACACCTTCATTTTGGGTTCCTGGTCTCCAGAATGGTGAAAGAATAAATTCTGTTCTTTTAAGCCATCGCATTTGTGGTAATTTGTTATGACAGCCACAGGAAACTAATACACCTTCCAATAAATTCATTTTTTTTTCCTTAAGGGAGGGAGTTTCTGTTGCTTGTAGCCAAAGAACTCTAGTTATTAACAGTTGTTCATCACTTCAATTATTGAAGCTAATGAATTACCCTTTTTGACCAAGTTAGTGCCAGCTGGATTCCTGTCACTGGCAACCTGTGCCAAATCTAAGATTGGAACTAGACACGGTGGATTCTGAGTTGCTCCATGCATCACCCCACATTCCCCAATCACCCAGAAACTACGCCAGGCAGCCAGCTCCACACAGGCAGAAACAGGTCCCTGGGCCCAGCCTCTTTATTTGCATAGTGGTTTTCATTGATACAAGGGAGTGGGAGTGAGTTGTTGCTTCTCTGCCAGGACCACACACAACCTCATGATGGACGCAGGCCAGACGATTCTCCCCGGAGCTTTCCCCACACCAGCTTTAGGGATTTGTCTGTGGGGTCAGAATGTCTGGAAGCTAACTGGCTCCTTTGTATGGTCAGCCCTCCTGGTCCGTGCCCACCTGGACGTGACGAGGTGAGCGTGCAGGAGGGCTGGTGTGTATGTGCCTGGTCAATTCATGAGCGGCCCCTTGGCTTAGCTCCGGGCTCTGCTCCAATCTGGAGACGGGACTCCATCTACGTGTGAGGCTTACTACGTGCCAGGCCCTGTGCATGACGTGAGGTATTCACACGTGCTGTTCCCTCTACCTGGAATACACTGCTTCCCTGGAACCCCCGCTGGCTAATTACTGCTTCCCCTTTTGATAGCAGGTTAAACTGTCAATGGCTCAGGAATGTCTTGGACTTGCTCGGTTAATGGTCCCTGTGACATTATACACGCTTCTAGTTCCCTGTACCCAGTAGAGCTCATTATTACATATTTATGTGATGGTTGGCTTAAAATCTGTCTCCCTACTAGTCTGTAAGCGTCACGACACAGGGATACACATATATTTTGCTTGACACTGTATCTCCTGAAACTAGTAAGACGTCAACCGATCACAGGCCAGGTGGGTCAAGTAAATCTGAGCAGTGGTGGGGCTAACACAAGAGCAGCTGTGTGTGGGGCGCGATCGGGAGCTGGAGAGGGCATGCCTCCCCCTAAGGCATTCAAGGTTTAAAAATATACTAAAAATACTACTACACTAAACAAAACCTGTCTTCAGGCCGCATGTGAAGCCCCAGCTTATGGCTTTTCCAGTGGATATTTGTTGAGGGAGTGAAGACGCTACAAGGAAATCATTGTAAAAGCCTCAAAAAGCGAGGAGGAAGAGGGAGACAGAACTGAAAGGATCTCCTTTTCAGTCTTGTCTACACTCTCGAGAGCAAGGTCCCTCCCTGGCACTTTCCTCTCTCCCCGCAGTGCTCAGCGCACACTAGCCATACGAACTGGCTGATCTATTCCACATTTCCTAAATACTTATTCCACACCAGGCCCAGGTTCAACCAGACAGTGTCCTCCACCTTGAAGCTCAGAGTGACGGGACAAACAGCCCATCAGGCAATGACAGTACAGTGATGGATGTTCTAGCGACAGTAGGTGAAATGGGCTATGGGAACCCTTCCTCCCACCTTTTTTGCAAGTAGAGAGAGGACTCAGCAGGAGAGCATACAAGATATGCCCCCAGCAAGGAGGAGGGGGCTGGAGCTGGTCAAAAGGGACAGGAGTCGAGCATGTGTCTGGATGAT
>NW_017731381.1:4561868-4599678 GCF_001890085.2 Hipposideros armiger
TGCCTCCTCTGCTCCATTTGGCTTTCCTCTCCCTCTGGGCCCAGACGGTGGTCATTTGACAGATGGGCTGAAATCTGGAGATGGGGCAAGGACTTGTTTCACACATCAGGTCCCATAGCTGGGTCTAGACTTCAGGTCTCAGGCCAGGGCCCCTATTTCTGTATCTCAAGCCAGCCCTGGGAGGCAGCCACAGGACTACTGCTTAGCAAATCTTGCACGTCAGCTAAGGAGGCAGCTCCCTCTTCCTCCCTCCCAGACCTCAGCCTGGAGAGCTGACTCCTGTTGGAAGCTCCTGGGGAAGAACCGCAGCTGAGGTCTAGGGCTCCTACATCTAAATCCCATCTGATCCTTTCCCTGGCTCTAACAGAGGGTTTCTAACTCTAAGGATCAACCCCAGGGATCCATGAACCCACTAAAACCCCACGCGAACTTTGTGAGGGCAGAAGACAGATTGGGAGGAACATTGTTTTGGCAGACGAACAGGCACGCATTCCAAACCTGACTCCATCGCTTCTAGTTGCATGACATTTGGGCAAGTCAGTGCACCTCACCAAGCCTCAGTTTGATCCTCTGTGAAATGGGGATAATTCTTCTCCTGCAACATAGGACCAAATAGGATCTGGCTAATAGACAGCAGGTGCTCAGGAACTGTTAGCATCCTTTCAACTTTCTCCCTCTTGCTCATGCTGCTTCCCGGATGGCTTGGAGGTTTGTTTATAAAGGTCTCTGGGTCACCCTCCAGGCTCACACAATCTAGGGTAACACTATCCTGCCCTGGGCCTTTGGAGGAAGGGACTTGGCCTCTGGGTGTCATTTCTCAGGCCAGCATGAGTGATCAGAGCAGTCATGCGACCATGAAGAACTTACACAGGGGAAGAATTTCTGCTCCGCTGCAGCTGACTGTAGGCGTGTGGGAAAGGGGATATGGAGCCCTGGTTTTAAGAAATCTGAGAGTTTGGAGGCCCACTGGGGTCCGGGGCCTCCAGGTCTGTAGACCTTCCCTCCTGGGAGGTCTCGCGGGATGTTTCCAGAGACGCCTCTGACACCCCATCAACGCTGCTCAGCAAGTCCTCAAACTCCCGGTGGTCACTGTTGCGCACAGCAGCTTCCAGAGCCTTCTGGCGCCGGTAGAAATGGGAGAACTTGTTGAAGATGATGGTGATGGGGAGTGCTACCACCAGGATGCCCCCTAGAATACAGCCCGAGGCTGCCAGCTTGCCAGCCACCGTCACCGGCACCACATCCCCGTAGCCCACCGTGGTCATGCTCACTGTGCCCCACCACCAGCAGGCCGGAATGGTGTCAAAGCCCACGTCCTCCTCCTTCTCAGCTGTGTAGGCCACACCGGAGAACACTGACACACCCACAGCCAGGTAGAGCAGTAAGATGCCCACCTCACGGTAGCTGTGCTGGAAGAGAACAGAGGAAGCCAAGTCAGAGCTAGGTGGGCTTACAGACCTGCTATTGGGCATATGGGGAAACTGAGACCCAGAGTAGCAGGGACAGGCCTGAAGTCACAGAGCAAGGTTGAGCTGGTGCCAAGGCCCAGGCCCCCTGACTCTAAACTAAGGTCTTTCAATTACAATAAGCAGCAAAACTCCCTGGGGCTGAACACACAAGCCTGATTTCCGTCGTCCAAGGTGCCTGCCTGAGCCACAGCTGTTTCTTCTAATGCGGGAGGCACTGGTGGCACCAGCCAGTTAATGAAAAGCTTGTGATTTTTACACTGTTGCAGAATCAAGAGAGAACCATAGTTTATATTCCACAAAGCAGATTTGGTTTCATGTACTTTTGGCATTTCTGATAAGTACAAAAATGTGTTCTGCCTCTCAGGGAAGCTGAGAGGATACACACGGATACACACACATACACACATTCCCCAGACCACCCACTGAATGCACTTGCCTATGGGAGTGTATATTTGCTCTGTCTCTAGGGCAGTGGTTCTCAGGCAATTCTGCCCCCACAGGGGACATTTGACAATGTCTGGAGACATTTTTGGTTGTCACAACTGGGACAGGTGTGTTACCGGCATCTAGTGGATAGAGGCTAAGGATGCTGCTAACCATCCTACAGTGCACAGGACAGTCCCACAACAAAGAATTTTCTGACCCAAATGTTAATAGAGGCTGAGAACCCCTAGTCTAGAGCAGGGCCTCCCAAACTGTAATATGTAACTGTAATATGTAATATGTGGAGGAATCATGCAGAGATCTTGTTTAAAGAATTCAGTTGAGGAGGTCAGGGATTCTGTGATTCTAGCAAGCTTCCAGCTAATGAGAAAGCCGCTGCCGCTGCCAGGGACCTTGCTTTGAGTAGCAAGGCTCTCATCTGGAGTCTTACACCTGTGTCTTGAACCTTGGCAGCCTCCATCCATACTCTTCTCCCTCCTTGCAGCAAAAGCTGGTAGCATCGGGCCTTGGCTCCTTGTCTGGTAGAGGCAAGGCAGAGTTCTGGGTGGAGGGATCGTCCCTGGAGAGATGCTGAGTTCAGGGGGTCTGGCTAATGGAATGCTCTGTACCTGCCCAGCACCCTAGCACGCTGCCCACCTAACCCTGCCTGCACCCAGCATCCTGGGCTGCCCTGCTGTTATAGAAGGACGTGCAAAAGGCTTTACTAAGCCGTGGGTGGAAGGGGAACTTGAGAGCACCTTCTAGGAATCCTTAGCAGGGTTACATGGGGCTCTAGGAGAAAGAACATGAGGTGCTGCAGTCAGGCATTGCTGGGTTCTTCTCTAGGCTCTGCCACTTACTGAGGAACTTCTGACAAGTCCTGTCACCTCCTGGTGCCTCAGTTTCCACATCTGCTAACTAATGACAATAATACTTGCCCCTGCTTAAACCCCTCATAGGCTCCCCTATTCCCTCAGGATAAAGTCCAAAATCCCGGGCCAAGAGTTCATGCCCTTCAATACCCTCTCCCATTCACCTCTTTAACCTCATCAATTGGTACCCCTTCCCTCCGTGTCCCCCTCCCAGCATTCATCCTGTCCTCTCTTCAGGCCTTTGTCCAAGCTGTTCACATGTCCTCCCTCCCCAAACCAAGCTAATTTCACCCGCTGAAGGGTAGGCTCGCCAGGGCAGTGATTCGCCCTCAGTGCAGGGCCTGGCACAAGGAGGGTGCTCAGTAAATTGCAACCAGGCCTAAAAAAGCCAACCCTTCAACTTCAGGTTCTTCATCTACGGGAAGGGAGTAAATAATAGCATCTTCCTGAGGAAGTTGTCTTGAGGATCAATAATGGATATGAAATTGGCACAGAATTAGCACTTAGCGTTAGCTCTGGGGCTATTGCTAGACTTGGCCTATTAAGGGTGACCTACGCTATCTGTGCCTCCTGATGTCAGAAGAAAGGCTCAGTGGAGAAGCCAGTTAGCATCTTGCTTTGCATATTCTTGTGCTATGTTTATTTGGTGATTGACAGGTAGAGCAACAGTGACCTTTGTCTTTTTTTCTTTTTTAATAAAGACCAACAAAGCGCTGCCTCTGTTTTCTCCCCCTGGGAAATAGAGATAACCAGAAGCCCTTCCTTACTGGGCTGTTGGGAAGGTCAGACTGGACCTGAAATGTACAATCGGTCTCTAGCCCTGTGCCTGGCACAAAGGATGTCGTTTCAGTTCACTGTGTGCCTGGACTTTTAACCTGCTAACCTGCTAAGTTCACCTGCTAACCTGCCGGATGGTTACACCACCTGCTCCCCCTTGACTCCCAACCTCAGAGGCCCTACCTTGAGCGTGGCGCCCAGCGATCGCAGCCCCGTGGAGTGGCGCGCCAACTTGAGCACGCGGAAGATGCGCATGAGGCGGAACACCTGCACCACCTTGCCCAGGTCGCCGAGCTCCTCGCCGCCCGTGCCTCCCTGGTCGCCAAGAGCCGCTCCAGCCATCAGCGTTAGATAGAAAGGCAGCACCGACACGATGTCGATGAGGTTGAGGGGGTGGCAGAAGAAGTTACGCGTGCTGGGCGCCAGCAGGAGGCGCGACGACACCTCGAAGCTGAACCAGGCGATGCAGAAGTACTCCAAGCGCCGCAGCACAGGGTCGTCGCGCACCTCTTCCGGGCTGCGGCCCGCGGCCACCGCAGCCGCGGCGGCCTCCGCTTCGCGGGCCTGGTACTCAGGCAGGCTGTGGATGCACATAGCGGCGATGGAGGCGAGCACCACGCCGATGGAGACGCAGCTGAAGAGCTTGCTGGGCAACGAGTAGCCCGGGTTCTCCATGGTAAGCCAGAGGCGGCGACGCAAGCGGCCGCAACGCGCCGCGCCGTAGCGCGCCAGCTCGCGCTGCACGTCGGAGATCTCGCCGGGGCTCGGGTCCACGCTGCTCGGCGCATCGCTGTCCTCGTCCCAGGCGCGCGGCCGCGCCACGCGCCGCTCCTGGTAGCGCGCGCGGCAGCACGTGGCCAGCGCGCTCTCGCCCAGGCCCCAGTAGTCGGCCTCCTGACCGAAGGCGAAGACGCACAGCTCGTCGAGCACGTGCAGGTGGCCGGTGCGGTAGAAGTGCAGCAGCCCGAGGAAGAAGCCCGGGTGCCGGTCGAAGTAAAACTCGCGTGCCGTCGCGTCGTAGTCGTCGCACAGGCGCCGCGCCTGCTCCTCGGACGCCGCGGCCTGCAGGCGGCCCAGCCGCGTGCCCGGAAAGCGCGCCAGGGCGCGCGCGCTGAGCCGCCGCCGCACGCCGCCCACGTTCACGCGCAGCGCCTCGTCGCTTCGCCTCCAGGGGACCCTGGCGCCGGGCCCCGGGGACTCGCTCACCATGGCTGGAGCGCGCTGGTCTGCGGACATGGGAGGGGCGTGCTGAGGGGCGGTCTCCGAGCCTCCCTTCCAGGAAGACCCGAGTTCAAATCCCCTGCCCCATCCACCAGCCAGGGGTATTGGAGGCGCGGTGTGAAGCGTCTGGCATGCAGTAGGCGCTCATAGGTATCAAGTGCTCTCTGAACTCAAGAGTCAGGCTTGGGTTTGACCAGCCCTCACTTCCCAACTGGGGGACTTTGGCCAAGTCACTGGCCCTCCCCACCCCCTTTTCACTGGCATAAAACAAATGCTGAGTCTACCTTGGAGGATTATGAAAGTGGTTGAATGGCAGGATGTCCTGGCCCCTGGGAGAGTGCTCATACAGGATGTTTCCCCTTTCCAGACAAACTTAGATGTTCGTATCCCAGAAGTCTACTGTGGGATCTCGGACGCTCCAGCACTCTGAACCTGTTTCCTCCGCAGCGAGACGAGGATAGCGATGCTTCTTTACCACCCGGGGTTGCTGGGAGAATCGCTGCAGACCCGTAGTTCTCTGAGTGTGTTCCCTGGACTAGCAGCAACAGCATCACCTGGAAGTTTGTCAAAGATGCAAATTCTCAGCCTGCTCTAGACTTGCTGAATCAGAAACTCAGGGGATGCGTCCAGCCGTCTGAGTTTAAGAAGCTTGAAGGGTGATTTTGACGCATGAGAGCCATTGGCTTACACTATCCATAGTCAGTCACACTGAACTTTGCCTTTCTTGTGTGACCATAGGCAAGTCATGCCACCTCTCTGAGCTTCTGTCGAGTGGAGATAAAAATATCCACCAACAACTGTGGTTAAAAAGGTGAGATGAACTAATGTCTTTATTGGGCCTGGCTCCCAGAAGAGGTTAAAGGAATTATCCACCTGTTTCACTGTCTCCCGGTGTCAGGCAAACCTGGGTTTATCTCCATCCCAGATGCACCTGGTGCCTTAAGGCAGCTACTTTTCTACAGGTCTCAGTTTCCTGCACAGTGAATAGCACCTGCCGTCAAGGAAGACTGGAGGATCAAGGTAGGGTATGGAAGGCTCAGCCTTAGTGGAAGCTCAGGAAATCCTGCCACAGCCCGCTGTTTCTAAGCTCTGCTGTTTCTAACCTCCTGACCTCGGCAGTGCCATCTACTGTGGGTTCAGTAAGGCCTTCTTCCCCGGCTGGATGGGGATTGAGTGTACAGAAAGCAGTTGGCCCAGTGCCTAGCAAGGATTGAATGGAGTGCCCTTCACTTACCCTGTGCGTTGGTGTTAAGCAGGTCGGGGTTTCATCCTTAGCTCTGTCACTTGTGTGACCGCAGGCCAGTGTCAGTCTCCTCCCGCTCTGGGCTTTCGCTCTCTTATCTATAGAATGAGGACAACAGCACTTCAGGTTGAAGGGTTATCATTGAGTATGTGTGCAAAGCCCCTGGAACACAGTAGGTGCTCAGTAAATGTTAATCCCTTGCGTGTCTCTCTGGTCAGGCCTGGGTTCCAATTCTGAGCCTGCCGCTTACTGTTGACCTTGAGCTGATCCATCCCCTCCTCTGAGCTTCAGTCTCCCCATCTGTAAACTGGAGGACATATCCTTTCCCTGAGAGATTATGAGGCTTACATGAGGCAAGATGTTTATCAGCAGCACAGTCCCTGGAATATAAACTCGGCACACTAAACACATGTGGGCTACAGCTGCCCTCCCACCCCTCCGCCTGGACTTGGCATCCAAAAATGAAGCTTCTAATTCCAGTTCCATTACCCCATTAGCTGCTGCACCATAGGCAAATCTCCTCTCTCTGGATCGCACCTTCCTGCTCTATGAAATGAGAGAATTAATTCAACAAACTTTCCCCATCAAGAATCTGAGTATCAGCAAAAAAGATTAAGTGATTTGCCCAAGATTATCCAGCTCATCCATGGCACAGGCAATACTGGAAACTAGGTTTTGTGATTCAAAACCCTCTCCACACTTATTGTGATCACCTACTATGTGCTGGCCACTTCGCTGGGCAACATGTACTTTTCACTGAGTTGAGTCCCTACCCCAACCCTGCCAGGAAGGTTTTCTAATCCGCTTTACAGATGCGCCAACAGGACCAGCCCCAAAGCACGGTCATCCCACATTGCTACCTCCTTAGGGGTCTCACGAAAGGGGCACAGGCACCAGGAACCGGTGGCAGCCTCCGCCTGCCACTCTCGCAGCCCCGTCCCCTTCCCCAGACCACGCCCCTCCCGGAGGGAGGTCCCTTACCTGTCGCTGCCCCTCCGGAAGCCCCGAGGCTTGGAAGCCGCTGGCGCACCCGGGCCGGTCTCTGCCCCGGCGGCCCCGCCGAGCCTCGCTGTGCGGAGGCCCCGCTGCCCGCCCCCCCCTTCCCTGTCTTCCTCCGTCCCCCGCGGCTGAGGCCGCATCGATCGCTGCCGGAGAGGGAGGGAGGCCGGCCGCCGCAGGAGGCTGTGGTTTCTATTACTAAGTTGGGGGTGGGGGGATTTGGAGACTGGGCCCTACAGATGGGGCATTCCCCCAAGCCAGGGGACGAAGGGTCATCTAGGGGAGGGGTACCCGGTAGAGAAGGATTTCAGCTGGAGCTTCTCTGACAAAGGAACAACAGTGATAATAGCTTCCTAAGTTGGTGTGTGCCAGGCATTCTGCTTCAGTGACTTATCTAAGTTATATTGCTGACACAAACTTGACAGGGAGAAGGTCTTATGTTTCCCGTTTTCCAGAGGAGACCCAGTCACTTGCTCAGGGCTCAGCTAGGAGTTGTGGCCCCGGAATTAAACTCACTTTTTCCAACACTGCGGGAGGGCATCGGGATTAGGGAATTGGAGAAGATGGCCTCCCCCGCCTCCCTACCCCCCAACCACCACCACCACAATGAGCCCTGGGCTCTGCCTGAGCCGGCCAAGACCAGATTCTTCCCCTGCTGGTTGCGCAGCCTGGCACAGATCACTTTGCCCCCTGAAGCTCAGTCTCCCCACCTGCCCGCGGGTTCCTGATTCCCACCTTTCGGATGGGTTGTGAGCATAAGGGAGAACTGTGCCAAAGGGCTTTGTCAGTATTGCATAATCTACAAGCATTTATTGAGTGCCTATTGTGTACCTGGTTGGGGAGAGGTCCTGGAGGTTAGAACCTGGATACAAGGAAGGATTCCTACTTTACAAATATTAATTGCTATTAATGATAATAATGACCAACATTTATTGAGCACTTACCTTGGGCTAAGTATTCTACAGGTCTCATCTCATTTAAGCTGCAACTATAGCTGTGGGGCAGGTGCTATTATTATTCCAACCTCACAGGTAAGAATTGTAAGGCTTGGAGAGGTCAAGTGACTCTCCCAGGGTCATATAGCTCAGTTCTGAGTCCTCTAGACCATCACTGTCCAACAGCTGTCATGTGAGCCACACATCATTGAAAATGTTCAGATAGCCACGTTTTAAAAACGTGAAAAGAAAACAGATGAAATTAGTCTTAATGTATTTTATTTAATCCAGTATATCCAAAATATTATAATTTCAACATGGAATCAATAAAGAAATTATTAATGAGCTATTTTACATTTTCATTTTTGTATGAAGTCTTCAAAATTCACTGCATTCGGTTTTGTTTATTACTATGTAACAAATTACCGCAAACAGTAACTTAAAACAATACAAATTTATTTATTTATTTGTAATTATTTTTTAAGATTTTATTGGGGAATTGGGGAAGGGGAACAGTGTTGGGGAATTGGGGAGGGGAACAGAGTTGGGGAATGGGGGAAGGGGAACATTGTGTTTTTCCAGGACCCATCAGCTCCAAGTCAAGTTGTTGTCCTTCAATCTTAGTTGTGGAGGCCACAAGCTCAGCTTGAAGTCCAGTTGCCGCTTTCAATCTAGTTGCAGGGGGCCGCAGCCCACCATCCCATAAGGGAGTTGAACCAGCAACCTTGTTGTTAAGAGCACATGCTCTAACCAACTGAGCCATCCAGCCACCCGTTGGCAGCTCTGTAGCAGCTCATCGCGGATGCAGCTCACTGGCCCATGTTGGAATCGAACCGGCGACCCTGTTGCTCAGAGCTCGCACTCTAAGCAACTGCGCCATCCGGCCAGCCCCAATACAAATTTATTACTTCACAGTTTCTATAGGTCAAAAGTCTGGGCATGGCGTGACTGGATTCTCTATTCAGGGTCTCACCCGGTTGAAGTCAAAGTGTCAGCCAGGGCTGTGGTTCTCTTCCAAGCTCACAAATTATTGGCAGAATTCATTTCAATGTGGTTGTAGGACTGAGGTCCTCCTTCTCCTGCCAGCCATGTGCTGGGGATCACGCTCAGCTCCTAGAGGACCTCTGGTTCCTTACCATAGGGCCCCACAAGCAGTTCATCAGGAGGAGAATCGCTTTCTTCTAGGCACACCAGAGTGCTCACCTCCTCTTCTGTGACCAGCCAGAGAAAATTCTCTGCTTTTAAAGGACTCGCCTGCTTAGGCCAGGCCCACCCAGGACAATCTCCCCTTCGCTATACAACACACATTCACAGGTTCCATCTACACTCAAACATTACACATGGGCAAGGATCACTGGCAATCATCTTAGAACTCTTTCTACTACATCCACCTACAATAAATCTCACTAATCCCATTTCACATGCCCAGGAGCCACATGTGGCTAGTGGCTACCATATTGGACAGCTCAGCGCTAGGCTGTGTCACTGTTAGGTCTTCCCTAGGAGGAGCAGGAAGATGCTTAGTGATAACCTCGCCCAATTCCATCATTTTACCAACAAGGAAACTGAGGCAGATCTGCGCAGAAGCAGGTCTCCCGTTTCCTGGCCTAGTCGTCTGCCTGTGGCCTTCACGACCTCCAAAACTCAGGGACTTCCCCCTGGAATTGGAGAGGTTATTTCCAAAAGAGAAATGACAGACCTGTTTCCCAGGGGCAGGAGAAAATGGCATCAGGATATGGTTTTTGTCCCCAGATCATTCTGTGGGAGGTAACGAGTTTTAGATGAATTCGTGAGTGATAGGAGTGGGAAGAGGGGCATATGGGCCTCTGGGGCTAAAGGTATCAATGTCATGGATGGGCTGTCCCCCCAAATTCTCCTTCAGTCCCTGGGACTGAATGGACATCTGAACCCATGGGGTTTGACCCTAAAGAATAAGCTTGATGTTGCATAAAGTACAGAAATTTCTGGAATTAAGTAGGACCTGGGTATGGCAGGCAGCTTCAAGAATATCCCCCAGTGATGTTTGCCTTCTGGTATTTACACCCTTGTGTAACCCTTTCCCTTGAGTGTGGGCAGGACATCTTGATTTGTCTCTAATGGACAGAATATGACAAATGGACAGAATATGACAAAAGTGATGGAATGTCACTTTGAGGATGAGGTTACATAAGACCGTGACTTCCTGCTGGCTTTGATGAAGCAAGTTGCCATACTGGAAAGGCAAGGAAGTATGGGCGATTTCTGGCCAACAGCCAGGTGGGCGCGGAGGAATTCAATTCAGATGCCCTGCAGAAACTGGAACGCTGCCAACAGCCACATGAACTTGAAAGTGGATCCTTCTCCAGTTGAGGCTCAAATGAGACTCCAGCCCATACTAGCACCTTGATTTCAGCCTTGTAGGACCCGAAAGCTGAGGACCCCACTTAGCTGTGCCTGGATTCTTGACACACAGAAACTGTGAGATAAGAAATGTGTATTGTTTTGAGCTGCTACGTGTGTAGTAATTTGTTACTACAAATTACAAAAGTAGATAATTAGTACACTGGGTTTGAATCCTGCCTTTAACCACTAAACTGCTATGGGACCATGGGCCAAGTGATGTCTTTTCTTGAATTCGTATCTCCCTCATCTGTAGATTGGAGGCGGTACGTACCTTTCAGGGCTGTGGTGAGGAGTAGCACGTGCTGTTCCCCTCCATGAACAACTCTTCCTGCTCTTTCTTAACCCAGTATAGCAGTTACGATTTAATTTAGCTGCAAGCACAAAAGATGAACTGTAGTGGCTTAATCAGAGAGGAACTGAGTTTTATGGGGGAGTCTAGAGGTGGTGCAGCTGCCCATGGATGGTATTGAAGACCCAGCCTCCTTGTCACTTCCTCCTCCACTAGCCTTGTGTGGCCTTCATTCTAGTAGCAGATGATGTCAGAACTTTGCCCGTATCCCCTCGGATCCTTTTACCACTTCTGTGCACTGGCCCCTGGCATGCTTTCCCTGCCAACAGCTAGCATCTTTGTCAAAGGACTTCTGTAAGACTGCCGGAGCTGGCTATGCCCCCACACAGGGAGAACCTTAAATGCCCGGAAATTTATGTCTCCCCAGCCTGTAGTTCTTAACTGATGACTAAGGGGTTCAGAAGCATAAATGCTCCATCACCCTTGCCCCACAGGGACAACTCGGAAGAGTCACCTACACTTGTCCCTAGAATCCTCCTGTGAGACTTTGCTTGATGTCACACCTTAGTGGCCTTCTTCCTTTCCTGGTATACTTCTGCACTCCTATACCCATTTTTCCTGGGAGCATTTCCAAAACATCACCATCCTGTGAATCTTCATCTCAAGATTTGCTTCTGAAAACCTACCTAAGACAATCCTCAAGGTCACTAAATAGCTGTTCTGGTTGCAGCAGGCATGTTCCAGGAAGGACGAAGGGCAAATGAATGATGGGCAAAAAGGCTGAGTCTGTCTCATTTGTTAGGAAAACAATAGCTTTGTGGGAAGCCCCTCCCAGTAGACTACCCCTAACTTCTGATTGACTAGTCCTGGGTCACATGGCTATCCCTAGCTGCAAGGGAGCCTGGAAAGGAAATGACTTTTTAAAATTTAATTTACTTTTTAAATTTGAAGTATAATGTTCTTATAGGAAGCTGCACAAATCTTAAGTTACAGCTGAATTTGTTTTTTTAGAAATTTATGCATCCATTTGACTGCCACTCACGTCAAAATATAGAATGTCACGGGCCGGCCGAGTGGCGCGATGGTTAAGAACTGGCTTGGGATGCCAGAGGGCCCCGGTTCGGATCCCACATATGAGGGCCAGTGACACTGCCCTCCACAGCTAAGATGCTGAACAGCTCAACCTGGAGCTGGGCTGCTTTGAGTCGCCGGCGACGGCGTAGGCTGCAGCCCCTGTGGCAGTGGGTTGCCATGGGCTACCGTGTGTAGACAGCAGCCAGCGTGAGTGGCCAGCAGCCGCAGTGAGCGGCCGTCCAGAAACCGGCGACTGATCTGCCTTGCCCGGGAAGAGCGCGATGATGGTGCCAACTTGGGCCAGTGAAGCAACGTCCTCCACAACTAGACTGAAGAACAAAACGACAGCAACTTGTCTGTTCCCCTCCCCCAATTCCCCAGCACTGTTCCCTTCCCCCCGATACCCCAATAAAAATCTTAAAAATATATATATATATAGAATGTCACCAACATCCCAGTAGTTTGCGGGGGCAGGGGGTGGGCAAATATTTCTAACTGGAGACATTGCTGTTAGTAAGGAAGAAGGGGAGAATGGATGACTAGTAGTGTCATACTTGGCTGACTCCTACTAAGACTCTAGATCTTGGTTGGCTATCACCTCCTTCAGGAAGCCTTCTCTGGTCTCCAGGCTGAGTTAGGTCCCTCCAGGCCTCCCATAGTCTCCTGAGTTCCTCTAGTCTGATACATATCATGCACCTCTTGAATTAAAGTTTTGTCTCATCCTCTAGTGCACGAGCTCTGTGAAGACACAGCCTACAGCCTGTACTAAGTGCTCAGCAAACATTGATTGAGTGAGGGAGGAAAACAAGATTGGAGCTTGAGGGCCGGCTGAGTGGCGCGGTGGTTAAGAACTGGCTTGGGACGCCAGAGGGCCCCGGTTCGGATCCCACATATGAGGGCCAGTGACACTGCCCTCCACAGCTAAGATGCTGAACAACAGCTCAACCTGGAGCTGGGCTGCTGTGAGTCACCGGCGACAGCGTAGGCTGCAGCCCCTGTGGCAGTGGGTTGCCATGGGCTACCGTGTGTAGCCAGCAGCCGCAGTGAGCGGCCGTCCGGAAGCCGGCAACTGATCTGCCTCCCCCGGGAAGAGCGCAATGCTGGTGCCAACTTGGGCCAGTGAAGCAACGTCCTCCATAACTAGACCGAAGAACAAAACAACAACAACTTGTCTGTTCCCCTTCCCCCAATTCCCCAATTAAAAAAAAAAAAAAAAAGACTGGAGCTTGAAAACCCAGGCTCTTACCCCAGGTGTCCAACCTCCCAGGAGACTTTCCCGAAGGGCGATGGAGACAGGCAGCAGAGATGGAGCTGGACGGGCTGGAATTCGGTAACTGAGGACACAGCTGGCACGGCACAGACCAATGCACAGACCTAATGGAACAGGTCGTGAGTTAGCGAGGAAGCTGAGCAGATGACTCTAGAATGGCCTGTGTAGATGCTGCCACCGATAGCCAGAGAAGCCATGACCTGTGACCTGCCACCTCCTGCTGCTGAAGGACACTAGCCCTGAGGACAGCCACGGGCCCCTTAGCAGCTCCTCCTGGGGCCCCTTAATTTTTTTCCTGATGCCTTTAAAAAGAGAAACCCAAAGCAATGAGCAGTGAACCAACAAGCTCGGGTTCCAGTTGCCTAGAATTGAGGATGGTCCCTTAACCTTCTTGGGTCTTTGTCATCTCCATTTTTCAGATGTGGAGATGGTCTGTAGGGCTGGGAGGAATTTCCAAAAGAATGTAATTACTGTGGTCAGTTAAGGTTATAAGCTTTCGCGTCAGACTCCTTGGGGCTGAATCCTAGCTTTACTAATTATAAGCTGTGCAACCTTGGCCAAATTAACCACTTCATGCCCCAGTTTCCCCATATGTGCAAAAACTATAAAGCCTACATAGTGCAGCTGTGAGGATTTAATGAGATTATACATGTAAAGTAATTTAAATGACTTCTGGCACAAGGTAAGTGTGCTGTAACTTTAACAGTTGCTGATTTTATCCCTATCTAAGGAGGCACATGGGATGGTTTAATCCTGGCTATTTCACCTCTAACTGGAAATTTTGGACAAGTCACTTATCTCAAAGCCTGTGTTTCTTCATTGTCAAGCTGTTACAGGATGGACAAATGAAATCATGTTTTCAAGTGTAAGGCATAGAGTGGGCATTCACTAAAGAATAATTGTTATCTGAATTAGACAAGCTCTAAGTGAGATAAATCTGTAACAAACAAGCCCCAAATCTCACTGGCTTCCGGTCACAAACATGGATTTCCCTCTTGCAAGTTGAAGGATTGGCTGGGATAGCTCCACCTCCCCCAGGTGTCTTTCATCCTGAGAACAGTGGCATCTGGGCAAGCTCATCTCATGGCAGAGGGTGGAAGTTGCAAGAAGCTGTCACCTTGCCTTGAATTGCCACTTGCATCCACATCCCTTTAGCCAAAACAAGTCCCAGAGGCAAGCCCCAAATCACTCACTGGGCCATAGATGTATAATCTCCCTCAGGGAGGGAAGGGTGATTGTGGGCAAACAGCACATGTACAGTATTATCTGTTAAGCACCTGAGTTTTATAGATGGGGAAACTGAGGTCCAGAAAGAGTAAGGGAAACATTCACTTTCACAGGGAATCAGTGACCTCGAATTATTCCCCTCTCCTCCCTCCTAGGCCTCACCTTGTATCCACATATAATTAGCATTTGCTGCTTTTGAACCAACAGCTCCGGCATCTGAACCCTACAACAAGGACAGTGGCAGTGAGGAAGTAGAGTTCTTTCCAGAAGTGCAGTGTCACTCACCTGTGACCACACTGCAAGGTCAAGGGAACAAGGAAGACCTAGGATTCCCAGTTCGCCTCCACTGTTGACTGTCCAGCCCCAGATTCTATCAGAACCCAAGAGGCGAGTACAGCAGGGAGCAATCCACCGGCTTCCTTCCCTCTCCCAAGCGAGTCCTGGGTAAAAGGGACAGTCATGAATCCAGCTAGCTGGGTCCAGAAATATCCATTGTGTTGGCTGTCATTCCCTCTCATTAGGTCCTGACTGCAGACCAGGCTCTCAAGATATCAAGGTGAGTGAGGTCTTGTCCAGTGGTGGAGACAGACCCACCCCCAAAATAATGACATCCCAGCTGCTCAAGCAACATGTCCCCAAATATGGAGCGATTTGAAGTGTCCTTAGGGTGTACCTGGATGCAGCCTTATACAACACTGACTCCTGGAGTGAGAAAGCTCCTCTCTTTTCAGTCCTTCTGCTTATATTACATCAGGAAGACCATCTCAGGTTAGAGAACTGTGCCTTTAACATCTCTATAACCCTTACCAACCTTCATTTATTACAACAAACAGAAAGCAGGCTTCAGGCTCACAGTCTTGGCAGGTGGCAGTATCTAGCTAGAATTTAATAACGTTATTTAATGTTGCTTAATCAGACATGATTTTAATGGAACTTAGCTGTTTTCATTGCATTTGCTTTTATAATTTTAATCTATTTGTGGCAAGTGAGCCTGCTTGTCCCATTTACAAGTGATATCAAGTTTTTCTTTTGAAGTAAATTTATTTATATACAAAAGTGAGTCCATTTAAGGAAAAACATTAGACAAATAAGAGTGCAGGCAGAACACAAGGTATTATGATGCTATTTGGCAAGTATGGTAAAAACTGTGAAAGGGGTATGTGAACAGGCTGATGTTTGGGAAACTCTGCTAGAACATAACAACCTGGGGGAGGGGTCAGGACCCCATGAGGAGAAGCCTACCCAAATTGAGCATTTTAAGTGGAAAAACCCAGGTACAAAGAGATGTGAAAGTGGGTGTTGGGAGGATGAGCAGCTCAGTGTGGCAGTGGTACAGAGAGGAACCCCTTTGAGGTCTGACTCTGAACCTTGACTCCCAGAAGGAAAAACCAGGAGTGGATGGGCTGCAGGGGAGGTGACAGCAGATCAGTGTTTATCAAAGGGTTGGAACCGTTGCTGGCAGAGATGGTGCTGTCTGGGTGGCAGAGTCCCAGGCCCCTCCATCGTCATCTCTTCCTGCTGGGAACCCCATCCTGAGGTTCAGAGCCATGGATCCTAAACCAGAATTAGCCTGAGGAGAGAGAAAGAAAGGGCTAACCTCCTTCCCTAACAGGGCTCTGAGTTCTGGGCTTGATCGCCCATCCGGACCCCATCAGCCCAGCCCTGGCGGCCCTAAGGCAGGACTCCCCACCCTCCTTCACAAGGGCAGATTAAAGCTTAGAGTTGTGGTCCAGGGGACACAGCAAGTTCACGAAGAGAACCAAGGATCCCCAGTTCCTCCATCGCCCTAACAGGACCCTTTCTACCCCATCTACTTCCCCCAATTCTGGTCACAGGGGGGACCAGCCTCCTGGAAAGGTATGCCGCTAAGCTTGTGGAACTAGAAGGCTATCTTAGAGCTGGGGCCCAGCACACAGGAGCCATACCTCCGACAGGGCTTCGGCAGTCCCGGCCGCAGGCGCCGAGGCAGCACCGACTATTGCCCCGGCAGTCTGAGTCGTTGTGACACAGGTGCTGAATGGGGCTGAGGCAGTAGAATCGTTCCTCCGGGCAGGTGCCCAGCTTAACTGCAACACAGGGGCTTAGGTGAGCCCTGCCTGTGCCCTGGCCCTGGGGCTCGGGGCTTGGGCAGTCAGCAAGGTGGGTTATACTTACCTGCAACCCTACGGACGCACTGGCGGAAGCAACTTTGGGAGCAGCACTTCATCTTTGAGGGACACTGGCTATCATCTACGCACTGGTCAGGCACCGACTGGAGGCAGGGCCCATCGTCCGGTGGACATCCCCCAGATTTCACTGTAAGAGAACCCCCCAAATCTTGCAGCTGGAGGCAGTTCAGAGTGAAGTAATAAGCAATGACCTGGGAATCACAAGCTCTGAATTCTCCGCCCCTTAGTTCTTGCCTGTCCTTCGGCAAGTTATAATTTTTATTTTGGGGGATGGATTTGCTTTTATTTATTTATTTTTATTTAGGGTTTTGTTTTAAAATTGAGATATGACTGACATCTAACATTATATTAGTTTCAGGTGTACAATGTAATAATTCGATATTTGTATTTATTGCAGAGCGATCACCACAAGAGGTCTAGATAATATTTGCCACCATACATTGGTAAAAATTTATTTTTCTTGTGACGAAACGTTTAAGATCTACTTTCTTGGTAACTTTCAATGTGCAGTACAGTATTATTAACTGTTGATACCGTGCTGTATATTACATCCCCAGGGCTTATTACTTTATAACTGGAAGTTTGTACCTTTTGAGCCCCTTCATCCATTTCACCCACCCACCCCATCCCTCCACTCTGGCAACCACCAACCTGTTTGTTTGTTTTTTATTTTATTTTATTTATTTGTTTGTTTGTTTGTTTGTTTACTTTTTAGCTGAGCCATCCTGCCGCCTATTGGTGGCTCAGCGGCAGCTCAGCTCAGGCCGGGAATCAAACCGGCAACCCTGTTGCTCAGAGCTCACGCTCTTGAGTGAGCTCAACCAACTGAGCCACTCGGCCGGCCCTTTGTTTGTTCCACGTATAAGTGAGGTTATATGGTATTTATCTTTCTCCGTCTGCCTTATTTTACTCAGCATAATGCCCTGTAGGTCCATCCATGTTGTCACAAATGCCGTAGAGATTTTTGTTTTCTGTTTTTTAACTCCAAGCCTCCATTTTCTGTCTGTGAAATGGGAAGCCGGACTCCTTCCTTCCCATCTGGTTTGAGACTCAGACGACATAAAGTTTAGGGAAAAATGAAGTCCTACGTCTCCAGCTGTGCCACAAGGCCACACCTGGCCTGGCCCCTGCCTGTCTCTGGCCTCACTCTCTGTGGCTCCTGACCCACTCCAAGCCGCTTCTCTCTGCTTGGCCTTGCGTTGGCTGTGCCCTTTGCCCGGGGCTCTGCTACACCCCATGTGTCAGGTCTCAGCTGAAACACCCCACCCAACACACTCCCAAAGGAGCTTTCCTTCAGTTTGTGGCTGCCTCTGTTTGTCTGCTTCTCTCACTTGACTAGAGGCTATGAGAATAGACCCCCACTGCCTGCTTTGCTCACCATTAAGCTGAAGCACAGCCCTTGAACAAAACACTAGGGGCTTAGTGACTATTGGAAAGAAAGGGTTTTGAAGCGAGAGCCAGCATCACAGGTATGTCAGCTGTTGGCATCCCGGTGCATTGTCACACAGCCACAGTCGGCCACATCTACACTGGGTTTGTCACTGTTGCAAGTGGCACAGAGATCTGTATTAACTCGGTCTTTCAGACAGTCTCTCAATGGCTCTAGAAAGTTCTGTCTGGGAGCTTACCAAGCTACTCTTCTTGTTAGGATTTTAGGCCATTTCCAGACTTTATGCAGGTTGGCATCAGTATCATCCTCCATTTAGAAGGAGGAATTGGGGCTTGACTCAGAAGGAGGACTCTGAGACCTCATCTCCCCGGGGGCGGGTGCTTCCTCTGACCTACACACCTCTCTACCCTGGCCGCCACTGAGCCCTGGGGACCAGGACTGGTCCCAGGCCTTCCCTTCAGCCTGGCATCTGAGAACAGGTTCCAGGACCCCCAGCAGCAGCTGGATACAGTGCTGTGACTTTACCTTGTGCCCACCTTTCCCCTCCAGCCCCGGACTGGGTACTGGCTGCACACATAGTAGGCACTGTGCTTATACAGTAAGTGCTCAAAGTCAACTTCCCTTGTGCCATTGGGTTGGCTTAAACTGAAGTGCTGTCCCCTGCTGGAGAAAGAGCAGCTTAGCCTGTGGGGGAGCCCCCTTCACTGATTAGCCTCTCCTTCCCAGGCTGGGGGTGCTGAGTGTCCAGGGTATAACCCTGGCCAGAGGGGCTCAGGCCTCAAAGAGTGGGCCTGACCGAGCTGCCTGTATTCAAAGCGGGAGCTCCCTGCGGGCTGGGTGGATCAGGCCATGGTGCCAGGGAGAGCTTCTGGGACCAGGACCTGAGTCTTGAGGAACAGAAAGGCAGGAAGGGAGGATGAAAACTGGTGTTTCAAGTGGGGGAGAACCGGGGCAGCAACAGTGTGATGGAGGATAAGAGCCTGCAGTGTACAGGGACAGTGTGAGAGGGTCTGGGGTACACTCAAGTCTTCCTCTGCCTTTCCTTCCCTCCCCCCCAAATCCAGGTTCCCACAGCCACGTACACACACTGACAGCCACACAGCACATGCGTGACTCCTGGCTGTGCTGACTCAGAGGATGAGAGAGTCATACCCAGTCACAGTTAAATATACATATTTATGCACAAAGGCATTAATATGCATACATAGTCAAATATGCAAACACACTTAGATGTGTAACACAGTTAGCTATGGGCTTAACCACATGAAATGCTGATATTCAACTTTTTTGATCTACAAAAATGGCAATTTCACATGGTTTGACCTATACGTATACACACACACACATACACAAGATCATTATATGTATGTATAAATATAGACAGTCATGTACATAAGAACTGGGACATATGTACAGAGTGAAATATGCAGTCATACTGCCATATATACATGCCTATACACAGAAATACATATACACACAAGTTAACACATACTCAGACATACATAGTCATGTGTACGTGTCTGTAAACACATAGCATACATAGGATGTGAAGAGAGACGTGAATGTGCATACACAGTCTTCCGCACAATCATACGCACAGAGCTACACCAATACAATATAACCATTGAAAACACTTGTTAGGCACTTACTATCTACCAGGGACTGTACCAGGTTCTTTATGTCAGAGACACCCAGGCACATTTGAGTGTGTGGGAGGAACCTTATAAACAGAGGTAGCGGTGCTTCCACAGAAAATAAACCGAGACGTCCCTTCCCTCCACTCTGCCACTTCCCTCCAGTGTCTAAAATTCTACGGAGAGCCAGGCTGAGGTCACATGGGGAGAATCAGGGAAGGACGGAGATGCGATGAGTTTGGGGGAGGCAAGCGTGTTTTATTCCTCAAGACACCATCTACTCCTGAGAGAGAGGCATGACACCTCATTTTACAAGGACTAGGTTTGGGAGGTGAGTCTGCCTGATTCCAAAGACCTGCCCTCAACTGCCACCCTTGACCCTGACTCAGAGTCAGTCTTCGGCCTCTGGCAAGTGGTTTCCTAATGAGCCTCGGTTTCCTCATCTGCAAAATGGGAATAAAAATAGTTGTGACTTCACAGCATTGCAGCAAAGAGGAATGTGGCCAATGCAGCACAGAATGCAGCAAAGAAGAGGATGGCATATGAATCACAGCCAGCATGGGGTCTGGCCTTGGAACTTGCCAGCATCCTTCCCGCCTCAGCCTGGGGGCCCTGCCTCTGAGGGAGGCATCAGTGAGGCTAAAGGGGGCAAAGAGGATGCAGGGAACTGCTCCCCAGGGCCCTGTGGAGGACAGGACCTGTCCCCAAGGTGGAGCCGGGGCTGCACAGGTGTATGTAGGTCAAAGTGTTCCAGCCCCAGACAGGGTTGGAGGTGGAGGCCTCGCTCGGGTGGGGAGGCACCTGTCTAGCTACTCCAGCAGCCCTGGCCTCCCAGCCTCCCTCACGTGTTGATAGGTCAGCCCCAGCCTTTTGGGGGAGGCGGGGAGAAGAGAAGCAGGTAGATCCTCCCAACAGATCCCAGAAACCACACCCCTACTCGTTTTCAGAGTCCCTTCCACAGATTGGGCTGGGGGACAGAGAGGGCCTGAGAAGGATGGAAACAATATGGACAGGGGCCAAACCAGGCACAGGCTTGTTGGCCACAGAAGGCGACAGAAAGGGTCATCCCCCTGCCATGTGGACCCACAGACCCACACACCTCCATGGAGACAACCAGAGCAGTGGGGTACAGACAGGTTTGCTCCCCCCACCCCAGAGGCACAAAGATATATGTGTCCACAGAGACAGACGCATGCGTGCACCCACAGTCCCACACTCAAGCATGTAGACAGGCACAGACGAGCACCAAGAAACTGGCAGGGAGACGTTTACAGATGTAGACGTGGGCAGGCTGATGGGCACAAAGAAGCACAAACAACACGCAAGCTGCTGGAAGCACTAAGAAGCAGGCACCCACAGGCGCGCGCACGCGCGCGCACACACACACACACACGCACACGCGCGCGCGCACACACACACACACTCTCTGCATCGCCTGCCTCCCCCAAATCCTTACGCTCCCCAGAGAGGTAGAAACCACCAGGTCCCTGGAGCAGAGGAACCTACCCTCACTCACCTCTCTTCCTCCTGCCCGAGGCAGCGGGCAGCTGACTCCCCAAAGCCAGGAAGGCCACCAGGAGGAGGAGGCTCTGGGCCCTCATATTTCTGCTGCCGGTACCTATTAAGGTCAGGGCCCAGGGGCCCCTAAGTTAACTAACACCTGCGGCCTCCAGGAGGCAGCTGAGTAAAGGAAGGAAGGAAGGAGAGGGGGTGGATAGAGTGGTACGTGGTACGTGGTACGTGTCTGCCTCATCCTGGCCCCACCCCGCCTGCCCAAGAGCCTCAATGCAAGGATGCTTGTGCAAGAATTGATGATGGGTGGGTGCAGGACCAGGGTTCTGGGGGCTAGGCTCCAGTCCTGCCTGTATTGCTGATTGAGCTGTGATCTTGGGCAACCCTTGACCCTCATTGGGCCTCAGTTTTTCTCATCTCCATAATGGGTGAAGGTTGCTGAGTCACATACTCCCTCCTGGCTCTCAGATCTTGAAGCCCCAGCAATGGCTTAGACAGGAGATAGATGTCAGCTTTGAATGGCAAGGATTTGCCGAGCTCTGGGTGCCTAGGAAGCATTAGGGCTCGGGTCAGAGCTCCCTGCTAGAGAAGGCTGACCCAGGCTGCATGGTGAGTGAGGCCAGCCCTGGCCTCTCCTCTTGGGCGCTCATGGAAGGGAGAGAGAAAGAGAGAGAGAGCCCTGCCTTTGATGAGATCACCTCCAGTGGCATCTGGTAGTACTGCCCCCTGCCTGGCTCTGGCTCAGCTGTCAAGGGTGATTGAAGCACAGGCTTTTGATTTGGCTGAAGTTGCTGATCACAACAGATGTAGGTGGCCTCTGAGACCCCCTTCCCTGGCCCTAAGGGATTCTGAGCAAGAAAATCATCTCAGCCAAAGACCCCACCTTAGATTTCACATCATTTGGCTCCTATCATTTGGTGAAAGAGAGGCAGCTGGGGCTCAGAGTCCTAAAGGGCCCCAAGCAGAAACCCCACTGAACCACAGTACCGTACCAGGATGGGAGAAGGCCAAGACCATTCTCCCCACCTTCCTATTTGAAAGATGAGGAAACCATAGGCCAAGGACACACAGTTAATTTCTAAGCTGTGACTTCTGTCATTGCCTCCCCACAGTCCCCAACCAGTTCCTGGGCCTTGGAAGCAATCTGACCCTGAGAAAGGAAGAGGATATCCCAGTCCAGGATAACCCTTACAGTCAGGAAGTTCTTCTTTGGGTTTAACTTGAATCCCTCATGCTGTCTTCTACGCTTTCAGGAAAGAGGGGCCCTAAATTCTACGATCTGATGTCACTTTTGGAATTTTAGCATCCCCTTGGCAGTTTTATTTAGAAGGAGAATTTTATGAGGCCATTTTTTTTTTCCTGGTGACAAACGACATGTGTATATTAAAGAAAGGCTTTTTCTAGACATTTTCCTGGGTGATGAAGTATCCTCCAATATCATCATTTCTAACAGTAGCATGGTATTTTGTAAGATTTATATACCAAAACATATATAACCAGCTCCCTATTGTGAAACATATTTTCACATTTTTTTCACTCTCATAAGTAAAGCTGTGACAGCAATCTTTGTACATATATTTTGAATCCTATCTCTATTTTCTTGGGGTTAAATTTGTCAAATTAGAAATGCTAGGTAGTCAAAAGGCACAAACTTCCAGTTACAAAGTAAATAAGTGCCAGGTTGTGATGTACAGCATGGTGACTATAGTTAATAGTAGGGTATTGCATAAAAGTTGACAAGAGAGTAGATTTTAAAATTTCTCATCACAGGAAAAATAATTTGTAGCTATGTGTGGTGACGGAAGTTAACTGGACTTATGGTGGTGATCATTTCGCAATGTATAAGAACATCAAATCATGTTATACACCTGAAACAAATGTAATGTTATATGTCAGTCCACCTCAATAAAAAGTCCACAAAAACAAAAATAAACAAACAAACAAGAAATGCTAGGTCAAGGGCGGGAAAGTTTTCCAGGCTTTGAATATCCTAAAATTGCATTTCAGGAAGGAAGTAAATAAGCGTGTGAGAGCCTTCACCTGCTCTTCAGGAGACATCTCTTATTTTTGTCTGACCAGCCTCCCTTTCTTTGGTGGTCACAGAGCCCTGCCTCCTGTAATTCTGATTGGCTGCCAGTCACCAGGTGCTTCCCCTATCACAGGTCAGGACATTTAACCCACGTAAGAGCCACTCTTCCATGACCGCTAACCTGTCCAACCCTCCATTCGAATCCTGAACAGAGTAGGCAGTGCTCTAGAGAACAGTCTAAAATCCAGTTGTCATTGCTCACACCCCAAGATTTTTAACAGATATACTCACCAAATACAGGAGATTTAAAAAGAAGTACTCTTTAACAATGGAAAACAGTCTCCTTTTAATGTGCCTTTCTCTGAATATTGGGGAGGGAGACCATTTCTTCATATGCTTGTACTAACCAATTGTATTTATTCTTTTGTGAATTGCCCGTTTTTACTGGGATAGCTTTATTTTTATTGTTGTAAGAGCTGTTTATGTATTAAGGATACTACTAACTTGTTATATGCAAGAAGCAGTATGGTAAGTGGTTAGCAGATGTAAACTGGAGTCAGGCAGACCTGGTTTTGAATCCCAGTGCCCCCAGGTTCTAGCTGTGACTTTGGACAAGTTACATAACTTTTCTGGACCTCAGTTTATCCTTCTATAAAACAGAAATGATAATATTTATTTTAAGATGATTCTGAATATTGAATGAGATAAGCTTGGTGAATGCTAATGTTAATCCTATCCTATTTGTTTCTTTGTTTTTACTTTGTAACAGAGTTTTTAATTTGGGGATAGTCAAATCAATCTTTTCATTTGTACGTTCTCCCTTTGTTTTTATGCTGAAAAAGTCTTTTTGACTGGTGTCAGATAATTAGTTATGCACTATATTTATGTATAATTCTTTTGTGAATTTTGAAAAAAAAATGTTAATTCTTCAATCCATCTGAAATTTACTTGGGCAAAAGTATGAGATAGGGAAATAACTTTTTTCTAAGTTATTAGGCAATTGTCCTAGCATCATTTAGTGAGTAATTCAAACTTTTGCCATTGATTGGGAATCAGAACTTTATCAAAAACAAGCCTTCTATGTAACAGGGACTGACTCTGGGTTTTCTGTTCTCGTCCTTTCTTTATTCTCTTGCCAGTACTGCTTTTGTAATTATAATACATTTAAGTGACTGGCAGTGTCCCATTACCCTTCATTAATCTACATTTTTAGTCATCCATGTCACATTTCATTCTTCCATATTAACCTAATAGTCTTTTTTTTTTCGTAATAGTCATTTTTAAGTTCCAAAAATAAAGTTATTATTTTTTTGTCAAAAATTATCATAGAATTTTTCAAAACTACACAAAAGAACAGTACATGCTTTTATGAAACCCCATCTACCCACCACCCAGATTCAACAATTAACATTTTTTCCCAGCTTTATTGAGATATAATTGACATATAACATTGTGTAAGTTCAAGGCGTGCAATTTGATGATTTAATACACATATGAATTGTGAAATGCTTACCACAACGAGTTAGGTAACACTTCCTTTATGTCACACAATTACCATTTTGTTGTTCTTGCTGTTAAAGCTGGACTCTGAGCAACTTTTAAGTATATGATCCAGTAATGATGGTGCTAATCACCATGCGGGACATTAGATCCCTTTACCTTACTCATCTTGTAACTGAGCCTCAATTAACATTTTACAACACTTCTTTCATGTGCATCCCCACCCTTTCTTGGCTGAAGTATTTGGAAGTAAATCCAGTGCATCTCACGGTTTACCCTTACATTTTTCAGAGTGCATCTCAAAAAAATAAGGACATTTGCTCCCATGGTCACCACACTGTTGTCATATTGTCATATCTAACGAAATTGGCCATGATGTCAGTTTAGGTAAAAAGTTATTTTTCTATGATCTCTTCTGTTTCATTTAGATTTTTATTTCATTTTAGACTTGGGCACATAAATTGAAAAACAATTAATGAACCAATTGCACCAGTTTAAGAATATCTTGAAGCAGAAATGCAGAAATAGCTAAACAACAGAAAGTAGCATCCAGATAAGACAAGGAAAGGGTCCTACTCTGTCTGAGCTGTGTTGAGCAGGTCTTAGAAGGAGTTAGCATTTTTATTTGCAAACCGTATCACAGGCAAAGGACCTTTCTCTGTAAGATGTCAAGAGTGCCTAGAAATAGAGAAGAAAACAGCTAATGAATCTATAGATAAATAAACAAAGGAAACGAAGTTTTCAGAAAAAAAGAAAATAAGTGGCCTTTAATATATGAAAAAAATGTTTGCAATAATGATAGAGAAATGCTAACTAAAAACTTCAGTGAGGGGCCGGCTGAGTGGCGCGATGGTTAAGCACTGGCTTGGGACGCCAGAGGATCCCGGTTCGGGTCCCACATATGAGGGCCAGTGACACTGCCCTCTACAGCTAAGATGCTGAACAACAGCTCAACCTGGAGCTGGGATGCCGTGAGTCACCGGCGTCGGCATAGGCTGCAGCCCCTGCTGCGGTGGGTTGCCATGGGCTACCGTGTGTAGCCAGCAGCCGCAGTGAGCAGCCGTCCAGAAGCCGGTGACTGATCTGCCTTGCCTGGGAAGAGCGCAATGATGGTGCCAACTTGGGCCAGTGAAGCAACATCCTCCACAACTAGACCGAAGAACAAAAAACGACAGCAACTTGTCTGATCCTCTTCCCCCAATTCCCCAGCACTGTTCCCATTCCCCCAATTCCCCAATAAAAATCTTTAAAAAAAAAAAAAAAACTTCAGTGAGGTACCATATCTCACCCATCAGATTGATAAAAATCTGAAAAGTAGACACAGTCTCTGTGCAGGAGGCTGGATATAAACGCATTTTCATCCACTACTGGCGGGAGCACAAAATGACATGACCCTTATCGAGGGAAAGATGACAATACTGTCAAAATTTCAAAAGTATTTAAAAATGGTGATAGATATGTTAATTGGGTTGACTGTAGGCATCTTTTCACAATATATACATATGTCAAACCATTATGCTGTATGCATTAATGCATACAATATTCATTTGTCAATCATACTTCAACAAGCTGGGGAAATTTTTCAAATGCATTTAACCTTTGTAGTAGCAAATCTAATTCCGGGAATCTAGCTTACAAAATAATTCCCAAAAGCCACATGTGGTATAGTTTGTAATAGCAAAGGATTTAAAACCTAAGAGTGAAGTGTTACAGGCTTACAGAAAAGTAAGGTAATACATAAATCATACCCTGCAGCCTTAAAACACACACACACACACACACAGCTGTGAAATCATCAATCAGCCCGAGAACTAGAACACTTCCAAAAGCCAATCCAGGTGTTTCTCTCCTATCCAAAATGTTCCTTCTCTTACTTCCAGAGTTAATCACTATCCTGATTTCATATTTATAATTTCTTCATTTTCATTTACCACTTTTTGAGTTTTACTCCATATATAAGTATGCCTAAATAATCTATTAGTTTTCCTTAGTTTTGAGCCTTATAACAAGCATATAATTCTAGATATTTGAGGGGGGGGCTTGCATTTTTTCATTCAACATTATTTTAATGAGTCACCTTGTGATTATATTTATATTTGTAAATTACATTTATAAATATATTTAAATATTAAATAGGCATATTTATGTTATTTTTATACTTACAGAATATTTCATTGTATTAATATACTATAAAATGTTTATCCATTATTTTTTTTATTGGTAATATGTCTGTTTCCAGTATTTCTTTGTTTTAGAAGCTGTACTTTTGTGGACATTCTTGTGCATGTCTCCTGGTCAACATGTGGAAATATTTATCCTAAGTATATGGTATATACTTAGGAGTATAATTGCTGGATCATAGGTTTTGCACATGTTCACTTTTTTTTTTTTTTAAGATTTTTATTGGGGAATTGGGGAAAGGGGAACAGACATGTTGCTGTCCTTTTTGTTCTTCAGTCTAGTTGTGGAGGACGTCGCTTCACTGGCCCAAGTTGGCACCGTCATTGCGCTCTTCCCAGGCGAGGCAGATCAGTCGCCAGCTTCTGGATGGCTGCTCACAGTGGCTGCTGGCTGGTCACGCTGGCTGCTGGCTACATACGGTATAGCCCATGGCAACCCACTGCCACAGGGGCTGCAGCCTACGCAGTCGCCGGCGACTCACAGCAGCCCAGCTCCAGGTTGAGCTGTTGTTCAGCATCTTAGCTGTAGAGGGCAGTGTCACTGGCCCTCATATGTGGGATCCGAACCGGGGCCCTCTGGCGTCCCAAGCCAGCTCTTAACCATCGCGCCACTCGGCCGGCCCTGCAGATGTTCACTTTTAATAGCTGATGCCAAACTGATTTTCGGAAAGGTTGTACCAATATATGATAGTAATGCATGAGAGTTTCTTTTCTCTGCAAACCAATAAGAAGAAAAGATAGACTCATTAAAAATGGGCAAGATATTTGAAAAGGCTAATTAACTGAAAACCCAGGAAAGTGGTTACCTCTGGGAAGAAGGGGGAGGGAAGCAATTGGGGAAGTAGGACAATAGGACAATATACATATATACAGCAAATATTCTCTTTCTTTACCTGGCAGGGGAGTACACACTGCCCATTTTAATGCTATTCTTTAAAGAATAGAGTATGTTCTACAAACTTTTTTGTTTGTATGATTTATTTTGCAATGACCTTTATTTTCTTTTTTTAAGTAGCCAACAGGCTCCAACATTCTGACCTTTGCTTATATCTTATATCTCCTGAATGTTTCCGCGCTGGTGGGCATGTGATCTGAGTCCAAAGAGGCAAAGGACGGGGAGTTCATCAACTGGCTTACTATCCCATAATTAGCCTGCTTTCTTCCCTGTCTCAACTGAGCTCAGCTCAGTCATTTCCACGCTTTAGGTTCTGTCCCTGGTAACACCCAACTTCTGGGTATTCATTTCTATTATATTACTCTCAACTCACTGGTAGCAATCACAAAATACCAAATCGGGCTAGCTTAGGCAAAGCTCATTTATTGGGTCATAGTCCAACTGTGGGAAGGGCGTGGGAAGAGCTGCTCTCAAGGGAAAGAGGGATGGAGGGAGGGCAGGCTGGTGCCTCCTGAATCCTTTCACCATTTCTTCTCTGCTTCCCTTCGTTTGTTAATGAGGCTCATTTTTCTCACGCAGTGGAACTCATCCCAGACTGCAACCACAGCTTCTGGAGTTCCCAGGCTCATAGGTAGCATCTTTAGCGAAAGGAGGGATTTCCCTCTTCCCTTTAGTGTCCATTCAAATAAAGGACTTCGGTAGGCCTGACCTGAGCCCTCCACCCATCCCCCACACACACCCCTATTCCGTGATTAGCAGTCCCCATTAGACTCTTAAGTTGATGGTACAAAGAAACAAGAGTGCAGATGAAACAGGGTCTCGTTCTAAGAAGGAGGAAGCCATGCTGGACCCGTGTACCATAGATGTCCACCCTGTAGATGATTTCTGTCTTTTGCCTTTTACTTTGCCGGGTGTCTTCTCTCTTCTTACTGTGATTTCAAGGGCTTACTTGCTTCCCGATCTAGACTTCTACCTTCCCTCTTACTTTCTTGGTGCAGCTCAGAGAACTACCTGTGAAATGGCAACGTGCAGTGGTGAGCCACTGAACTTTCCAGGCAGACTTGAGAATTTTTCCCCAGGGCAAGGGGAGAATGAAAGTAAAGCCCAGCTTGATGCTGGGAGGGGTAAGCTGTTTGGGTGGGGCTTGTTGGGACAGGGAGTAATGGTGAAACGTAGGTTTTGAAATCAGAACAGAGGGCCTGCCACTGACTTGCTGAATGACCTTGGGTGATTTCTGTCTTTTCTCTGGACTTCATATTCTTTCTACATATAAAGAATTTGTTTGCGGGGAGGTGGGGGAGTGTGACTGGTTAGCTCAGTTGGTTAGAGTGTGGTGCTGATAACACCAAGGTTGCCGGTTCGAACCCCGCATGGGCCACTGTGACCTGCGCTCTCCTTCAAAGAGTCAACTGTGCCATTGTAGCCTGAAAGCAATATGCAACCAATGACCGTGGCTGTTCCCCAACAAAATGTTTTTAAAAATTTGCGATGTTTGTGATGGTACCTAAGGGCCAGCATCTCTGCACCTCCGTGAGAAAGCACAGCTCTTGGCACCGTCAGAGGTGATGTAACACATTTCTCTGTGAATAATCTTGGGGAAATCCCCAAGGTCCCTCCCAGGATGATGGCTAGTTCCTGGTAGAACTACAAAATGTAGGTCTTACCCCATGTAAAGTCAGGCCCAGCCCTGGCACCAGGCCAAGCTGGGACTGCATAAAGCAGGGCTTGGCCTCAGCTCGTAACCATACATGCTCCTGACAACATGAGGTCCAGCAGTCTCTTGATCCTGGCGGTTTTCCTCGTCCTTGGGACGCTGGCAGCACAGGCAGCTGTCGTGGGAGGTGAGTGGACACCTGGCCTAACTGGGGCCGGGTTGGATGGAGGACAGGCTGTCAGGGCAACCTGGGCCCTGCCAGGGAGCACAGCTGGAGCAGCAGGCAGGGAGGGCTTGGACCCCCACTTCAGCCAGCGGTCACTTCTGTGTACCCAGAAAAAGTAGGAAGTTGCCCAGCAGACTCCACATGCTTTCCACCCCAGGACTGAGATGGCAGGACTGTTGGTGGAAGAAGTGCCGTTGCGTGGCCTTGGCCCCAGGCATTGATACCTCTGCAGAGTGTGCAACGAAGTGAGGAGCCCCAGGAACCTGAGCCCTGGGTGTGAGGTCTCTCCCTTCCCAGGCTGCCCCATAAAAGCACCTGAGGAATCAGTTCTCAAAGAGGAGGTTAAGAACCAACAGGACCTCAGAAATCATGTAGTTTGAAGACCGCCATTGGGACCGAGAAGGCCATAGAGCCCTGGAGAGGAGTGAGCAGTTGTCAAAGCAACCTCCAGAGCCAGGAGGAGCTCCGGTGTCCCAGCGTGTGTCTCAGGGCTCTTCTCCTCTGCACTAAGTTTTCCCAGAGGTGACAATGTGTACTTCTCACCTCTGGGAGTCACTCCAGTCTGGCATCCCAGGACTTGGAATGGAGGGAAGGAGGAGAAGTGGACACCAAGGCAACCATTCCGCAAAGCTCAGGGGATAGCCTTCCAAGAGCACAGACCGCAGCTAGCCTTGGTGACCCTCCTCCAGCTCCGGCCGTCGTCTGAGGGACACTGCAATGAGCAGTGGCTGAACCTAGAGGAAAGACAAGATAGTGGAAGCAAGGACACTGGGTCTTAATGTGGGTACATATCTTCTTTCCACAGCTTCTTATAAAGGTCAAGAAGCTGGCAAAGGTCGCGTTCCAGTCAAAGGACAAAAAATCCCACAAGATGAGGTTCAATATCAATATCCAGGCAAAGGACAAGGCTCAAACCAAGGTCGCATTAAGCCTGGCTCCTGCCCCATGGTTATAATGAGGTGTGCCATGATGAATCCGCCTAACGCCTGTATGAGAGACACTGAGTGCCCGGGCGCCAGGAAGTGCTGTGTGGGCTCCTGCGGAAAGGCCTGTATGAATCCCCTGTGAGGTAAGAACTGAATGGAGGGAGAGGTGACTCCTGAGGGCACAGAAAAGGCTGAGCAGTGGGGAATGATCCTAGGTTGGCAGGAGAGAGCATATGGGGAGGCGATGGGGAAGCTGAGGGGGTGACATGGGGACTTGGTCCCGCCTCCCGCTGCCTCTGAGTGCTTCGACCTGCTGAATCACATCTCTGGTTCTCCTCTCTCCTACCAGGTGGAGCCTGCCTTTGCTGCACCTGTGAAGTCCTCGGGGCTGCCGTCCTGGGTCCCTGTAGCACTGCCCGTTCCCTCACTGCTCAGACTTCCTCTCACTGAGAACGCTCAAGCCTAGAGCTGCCTCCCTCAGCGATTTTCCAATAAAAGACTACTTTCTGCTCCATTTGTTTGGTTCCATTGACTCCTCTGTTCCCGGAAGCTTCAGGGAGGTGGGTGGGGAGCTGGGACTCCCTCTCCCCAGTGGGGGGTGGGGGTGAGAGAACCCCATGGGAGGTGTTCCTGGTGTGTGAAGGAGAGCAAAGGACAGGAACAAGAGGCCCATTCATAGGGCTTAATATTAGAAATCCAGGAATCAACCCAAGAACTACAGACTCTGTCGTACCAGGAAATGGAAATTTGGAAATTTTGCTTCTGACCTAGGACCAGGGAAATAAAAAGCTAAATGTTGCATAAACTGCAGGCAGTTCCTCACCTCTCCCATCGACCCGCAGTCCTGACCTGGCTATGGCCAGGCCTGCCGGTGTGACCAACCAACCCTGCGGCTAAACCTATAGCTCCCTCCTTCCTTCCCTTTAATGCGTCCCACGGGCCGCTATCCTCCCAAAAAGACAAAGACAGACAGATGCTGGGAAGTCCCTGCTCGTGAAGCACGTCACCTGTTCGTGCCTGAGATGCCTCCATTAACACATAATTCCTTTGTGTTAAGCGGTGTCCTCTCCCAACTTTCTATTTCAAGATGTGAATGAGGAAGCAAGAAACACCAAGTTCTTGATCCTTTAGTGTGAACGGTGCATAGTGTTCTCTGGAGACATGAATTGGGGGGCAGGGGCCGACTTGAGTAGTGACGAGAGTGGAGGGTGTATGTTGGGCAAACTTAAAGGAACTCATGGCTCTGCTGCTGGCCCCCCTGCCCTGCTGCCCTTGGACAAGGCAGCTCTCCAGGAAGGCCGAAGCCACAGGAGGAGGGGCGTGCTGGGTGGAGTGGGAAGAGCTCTGGCTTGGGAGCCAGTGGACTGAGGTCTAGTCCCAGCTTCGCCTCCCAACTCGTTGGATAACCTCAGACAAATCTCTCTCCCTCTCTGAGCCTCAGTTGTCTATTCAATTTGGAGGATTGAAGGCAATTATTCTGGAAGGAGTCTGGCCCTGACACAAGTCTTTTTGTGTTGGGCTTCTGCTGTAACTGGAAATGGGAAGCAGAGTCTTGGGGTGAGAGAATGGGGAGCACTGAGCCCCTTCTCTCCGGGAGCATACAAGCCAGGGCTTCCCGCTCACTCTCCAGGGGACTGGCTGGCCTGGGCTAGAGCTCTGATACCAGCGCATCCATGGAAATTTGAATATTTGAAAAGGAAAATTCATTTGAGGGCATTTGAAACCCATAGCCTTAAAACTAAATAATAACACACAATATGATGGTTTTATTAGAAAAATGAGGAGTCAGAGAAATCAATCAAAAGAACAGAAACCCCAAAAGCAGGGCTTATTGTATATAATTTAATTTAGATCAATGTCATATTGCAAATCACTGAATGAAGCTTGGGTTATTAAAATAATAGGATTCAGACTGCAGGGTCACATTTGCAAAAACAAAAGAACCACCTCTTGTTCGAATTGGCATATAGATTAAGCTGACGTAAATTGCTTCAATAAGATCATTTCTTTCCTCTCAGGAAGCAGCCTAGTGTCAGCAGCCTATGACTAGTCAAGGGGCTTCACCAAACCAAGACCTCTCAGACACCCAGGTCCCTTCCACCTTCATGCTTTTCCATTTCCATTTTTGCATTAGAGTCAATGTTGTCTGATATTAGTACAGCTACCTCAGCTTTCTTATGATTACTACATGCATGGAGTACCTTTTCCCCTCAGGAACGAGGATTTGGGTCACACCACCAGGTAAGTCGCTGAGAGCAGCATTGACGGTAATTGAGGACAAGGAGACGTCAGAATGAAGAAATGAGGAGGCTGATGAGGAGCAGCTGCAGCCCTGACACCATTTTCAGGGGCTGGAGTTGTTGTTTTTCCCACTGACCTCCATCCTCTATGGTTTCCTGCAGAAAGAGAACCCACTAGAGCCCTGGAGGAGCTATTCCTGAATGTGTATGGAGACACACTGTGGATCCCCACAGCACAAGGGGTACACTGGGTCTGACTGGGAGATGTGCAGCGCAGACTCCCTTCCAGAAGCAACTCGCTGCTCAGCGGAAAGGACTGTGGTCCTCTGACCACCGACAGCAAATGCTTCTCGGGCACTACCTTGGTGCTTGGGCTGAGATCACACTCTACCCAGGGGGCCTCTAGCCAGGGACAGAGTAAGGCGTGGTAGTAGGGTCTTTCCTTTTATGCCCAAGGGAGGTCTCCTCTAATGGAAAATCCTCGCTTCAGAGCTCCCCATCAGGCTGGTGGAGATGTCGTCAGACCGGCATGGGGATGGTTCCCTGTACCCAATCCTGTTTCCGCTCCTTTATGTTCACAGGTGTTGCTTTGCAATGAGACTTGCTGTCCTACCGCTGTCTCAGCTCTCGCTCCGCTGAGAAACTAGTCTGAACAATGCGGCTCAGAGAATGATGAAGACAGGCTCAGGGGCATTGCAAGAATGAGAGCGTCCGACAGCATCCGACAGCATGATCACAGCCAGAGCCACACCTCAACACTGTGTGACGTGGATGCTTTCGCTGCGGCCCTGGACACTCCCCATGGCTACCAGTGTTTCTGAATCACACGTTGCTGTAGTTGACTGTATTGCCAAATGCCCCTTCATCCTTGGTGCTTTGAGTCACTCAGTAGAGATCTAAAGGGCCAGGTGGGAACACTAGATTTGCTGAGCATCTTAGTGCAGCCCTAGGTATCAGAAGGTAAAGGAATGTTCAGTTTGTACAGTGGGAGACCAGCTCTCGAGTGTCAACTCAAATAGGGAGGTGCCGAAACATAAGACGGGAATCTCACATAGCGGGCAGTCAACAAACGCACCAATATCCCCTACGTTGTGGATTTTCAGAGAATTCCAAACTCCCCATGAAACTCCAGGGACTCTTTCCACTGGCAGTTGCAAAGGGAACGGCATAAATGTTGCCACCTCTGAAACAGAAGGCCACACTCTCCAACCACTATGGAAATGTCCCTGGGAAAATGCTTTCTCATGTTGAGCCAGACAGCAAGACGCCTCTTTTCTGCTTCTCCATCAGCAGTAATTTATTTCACGAGGTCACTTTGCATGAACCTGAATGATTTTCCTGCCCCTAGTTTAATCACAGGTTACAGTCTCAGCTTTTTCACACTAGATGATACTACATCTTCCCTTTCTGCAGTTGATGTTTTTATGGAGACACCAATTCATCAATATCTGTCCCACAGCCTTTTACTCCCGAATCACAATAGAGCACACCACAACGTGCTCTCCTGCCTCGGGCCACGCTGATGTCACATCTTGTCCAGCCAACATTGTCAGAGCCTTGGACGTCACTTCCACTCCTCTCCTTGGAAGCAAGATGCTGCAGCCATTGGCTTCTGGAAGAAACTCTAACTTCTTCCTTTCTCTGTGTCTGCTTACCATCACGTGTCCTTACCTCCACGAGGGAGTCTGTGCAGGTGTTGCTTGAACCAAGACCCATGCACATGGAGTGGCTGCAGAAAAGGCAGGGAGAGAGGCATCTGGACTTTCCATATTCCATGGGGGACTCCCAGCCTCCCACTCTCAGACTGGTCTGGAGGGGTATGCCCTCATTAAAGCAAGGGAGTATCAGCCAAGAAATGAAAGCTATCTAAACCATTCTCGTTCCCGTTCCCGTTGTGAGCACGAGAGCAGCTGCTATGCACCCTCCCTTCCATTCTGTGTTCTAGCCCCAGTTTCTAGCCTATAGTTTAACCAACTTTAAAAAGGAAGGGGATTAGAGCCAGTAGGGCTTCCAAGGCCTCTTGGCGGCTGCTCTCTAAATTTCCTACCTCGTAAAAGCATTTTCAACTCTGCAGGAAGTGAAGGGAGAGAGCAAGAATGATGGGAAAGGCTAGAAGTTCTGAGGTTGCATGGTATTAGTGAAATGACCCAGCAATGCCAGCTGAAATGCCCAGGATAAGCATGGCAGTCTTAAAATATATGGTTAATTGGGAACAGCTCAGCTACTACCAGGCTCCTCCCAGAGACATAGTGTTCTCCAGCAGAGGAGTTCTGCTGAGCGGAAATCTTGATGCCGTATCTGCAGGCTCTGTGTGTGCTCTGAGGGTGGAGCAATTTGGGTCACTGATAATTTGGGGACATTCTTTGGCCACTTCTGAGGCTCTCGTTGTCCAGACCCTCCTTAGTTGAGGAGACTCTGTTCTAGCCAGCCAAGTGTGTCTGCCCCTGTCATGCCAGGAGTCCAGCATGATAAGGGTCATGCACAGGCAGCAAATGCTTCTCAGCTTGACCCAGCTGCCCTGAGCCACAATCTTCCACTGACTCCGGAGTTGCAAGTCCCCTCTGACATATGAGTCATTCAGACAAACGATCTCAGCTTGCAGACAGGAAAGCTGCAGTCTAGAGGCACCATCAAAGTTCCCACTAGGAGTCAAGGGCAGAGCTGGGCTGGGAACTACCTGTCCTGATATTATGCTTTTTTTTCTCTTTCTGTAGGATGTTGACTCAGTCAGGAGGACCAGTAGCCTTAAAAAAAAAAAAAAGACCTGTTGATCTATTTGTTTTACCTGAGACAGGAATCCAGTTCATATCGGGAATTCTAGGGTAATAGAAGGATTCAAGCCAAAGCGTAGAATCAAAGATAATGTCAAAACTATGGACAGTGTCAGATGGGTACTAGACTTATCGGGGAGATCATATCATAAATTATATAAATGCCTAACCACTATGCTGTACACCTGAAACCAATATAAAATCATACTGAACATCAACTGTAATTTAAAAAAATATATAGTCACAGGATGTAAGGTACAGCATAGGGAATAGAGTCAACGGTATTGTAATAGCTCTGTATAGGTTGTCAGATGGGCAGTAGACTTGTTGGGGTGATCTAGCTTCCACATCTTGACTCAGCTTTGATGTCACAGGAGGAACTCTGTAGCTGGTCTAAAGCGACTCCCGGAGATGTCTAGGAAACCGACCCCTATTGTGGTTCCAAAGCACTGAGTTTGGGAAGGTACTTGGACTAGATCAAAATAGCCTGGAAAGGCTGACGTTGCTGGATGAATAAAATCCGTTCATGCCCAACTGTGTAAGAGCCTGCACCCAGATTGTGGCTTTACTCCAGGCCCATGAGGGCGCCTGGCAGGTGAGGCGGTCTCCAGCACATACCTACTGAAGACTGGACCGCTAGTAAGATGAACCGCTCCGCAGGCTTGTACCACATCTTTTTGAACTGCCCACCACAGCTAGGCGGACTCAAGTCAGCGGGAAAGATGGCCTCTTCCTGTCCTGCCTGATAAGGCTTGAGAGTGGTGTACCTCCTGAAACCCACATCACTGGCATCATAAAAACACCCCCAGGCTGCTAATAACAACCGGGTCGAGAACTTGGAAGCTCACACTGACAACTCAGTCTTCTGAATGCCCTGATGAAGTGTCTTCAGAGAGACTGAATGTGTCGATGTCCTGATTCAAAACTGGATTCGTGATGTTGACTAGTTTTCAGGAACAAGGAACTTCCCTGTCTTCCACGGGCAGTTCACGGCCGTGAACACCTATTATGAACTTCACAAGCACACGGTGACTTAGTGCTGCTGGATGCTGTGCTAAATGCTTCAACCAGGTGCTTCTTATCACATTTCAGAGGTCATGGTGATTGCGAGCTGATAACACACATCCACTGCCATATTACAGTGACTAGATTTCCACCGGGGAAATAAGGCCAACTGTTCTGTGGGCCATGGGCAGGCGGTGGGGAGCACAGCTGCAGCCAGAGGGACAGTGGGGCCCCAGCTCTCTGGACACAGCAGCACCAGCCAGTTTTGAAGTGGCTGCTCCCACAGGCTCCACCTGGCGCCTCCACCACTGATTTAAAGTCTACATCTAGTAGTTCCTTGTCTGGAATTCCATAGGAATCCTTTCTATTGCTTGCACATTTTTTTTTCTGCATATGGGCAACATTTCTTGTTTCTTTGCACATCTCGTAATTTTTTAATTGAAAATGAGACATTTTGAAAATCAGTTTCTCCCCTCAGGGTTTGTTGTCATTTTTGTTGCTGATTATTTGCTTAGTGACTTTCCTGGACTAGTTTTGTAAAAGCTGTATTGCTTGTCACGCACAGTCACTGAAGTCTTCATTCAGTGAACTTGGTGGTGAGATAACGCTTGGACAGATATTATTTACTCTAAATCCCTTAAACCAAATACGTGGCTCGGACTTTTTCCAAGGGGCTCTGTGTGTGTGTGGTGGTATATATATTTTCAACATTTCACCAGGCAGCTTACAACTCTTCCTTAACCTTTACTTCCTGCTTGCACAGAGCCTGCAATTCAGCCACACCTGGTTCCAACTTTCCTGTATGCACCCATAAACCTGGTTCTTATTTTTACTTAAGATAGGCATGTTCTTTGCTACCAAGCAAGCAGGAGCAATACACACTTTTACAAGAGTGCAGGAGAGCTAAAAGGGTTACTTGGGCAGGGGTTTGCATTCCAAAATGACCTCAAGTTAGATTTTTGACCTTAAAAACAAATGAAGTTTATACAAAATCATGGAGACATAAAGACAGGAGTTAAAGCAGAAAACATTCATCACACAACTTAAACTTGTATCTCTGCAGCTCCCAATATATTGATACTTTCCATAAATCTGGAAATTATCTTAGTAATAGCTCATTATCTTGGTGCCCATGTGTGTTTCAAAAGTTCATTTATTCAAAGTAAACTCTTCAGATGTATCCGTTTCAGAAATCTGTTGGGAGGAGTAGGGTTTAAATTGTTCTGGACACATAGTGAGAAGCTGGGTTACTTTTAGAACTGAGGAATGCCCTGGGAAAGACAATTCCCCCTCCCATGGCCTCAAGCTCCACTGCATAAAGCAAGAACTAATAAGGGCCAGGCTGGCCCTGACACTCCCTGAAAAAGGAGGAGCACTTGTTGGCTCTCAGAACTTAGGCTAGGGCCGGCCGAGTGGCGCGTTGGTTAAGAACTGGCTTGGGACGCCAGAGGGCCCCGGTTCGGATCCCACATATGAGGGCCAGTGACACTGCCCTCCAC
>NW_017731381.1:4602978-4608042 GCF_001890085.2 Hipposideros armiger
TCTATCTGGCTTTCTTTTAATTTCTGGCTCATTTTAATTTTTCTCTCTCTCTTCTCTCTCTCTCTCTCTCTCTCTCTCTGTCTCTCTCTCTCTCTCTCTCTCCCTTTCTGTCATTAACGCTCAACTTTTGTCGTAATGTTCTTATATGCTTGTCTTTATTCTCTCCTCTCTCTGTTCCTGTCATTCTTTGTTCTGCGTGTCATTATCTTTTCCTGAGACATGAATACCTGAATGTGAACCCTACACAGATGTGATGAGCCAGCGACTTTTCATTGCCCGCTTATCAGGCTGTCCTTAGCACTCTCCCCTCGCCTATCTCTGGGTCACAACAGCTCCCCCACAGCCTTCCTCTTGGTGTCTGGGGGCTCCTTTCACCTCCTAGGAAGATGGACTCGTGCATTTGTCAAACCCACCTCCCTCCTTGTCCGTGTTGTCTGTCTTCAGAAGAACCGAAAGCTGGAGCCTGCCCTCCTCAAACCCTTTAGTGGTGTCAGGTCAACCAGCCCTCACTGCCAGAATAACCGGCAGTATTCAGAGAGGAAATGCTGTCCTACTATGTGTTGCACGAAGTGTAGGAATCCAGCAAATGTTCTGAACCTGGGTGAGAGTGTCCTATCTGCAAGGAAGAGGCAAAGACAGACCAAGGACAGAGAGTTTGGGGGTGTAGGTGGGGTCTCCCTCTGAATCTGGTTGAGGACAAGGCTTAGCTGGGTCTCTGCCACTGCCAATTTTGTCAATCTTATTGGTTACTTGATCAGTTAATGGAACCCATGACAGCCTGAGTTACCATGACTGTAGGTAAGCCCCTGGTCAGTCCATCAGGCCTTCCTTCATGAGATGCTTAGGCCTCAGTTTGGGGACTGAGAGTAGGAAAAGGGATTGGCTTCCATGGAGCAGGATAAGGCTGGGCTGTGGTCCTGGACAGAGGAGGGTCCCAAGCTCTAGACCTGCTTGGTCCAGTTCAGATGAAACCTGGGAAGTATTCAGTGGTAGAAGTCACTCGTACGATGCTCAATCCTCCAAACTATTGCAAAAATGATGCTCAGTGCTAACACAGCCTTAAGCGTTACAGAGCAAGTATAGGAAGCAGTGCATTGTCCCTAACAAAGATAAGAAGAAAGGCTAAGCTCAGTTCTATGACCCACCTGCCATCACCCTCCCCACATTGAAACTGTCAGGGTGGCTGCCTCATGTGTAACCCTCAGCAGAACCTCCAGCCCTTCAATACCATCTCCCACAATCCTCCAGGCACGGAACCTCAGAGGATCGCCTATGGCAACACTTCTAGGCCTGACCTCTCTGACCTGGGGGCAGGAGCTTGGATATGCAGCCCTAGAAGAAGGCATAAAGAGAAACTCTTTGTGACTTTGGGTTATGCAAAGACTTCTCAGAGACAACACCAAAAACATAATGAAGCAAAAACTGGTGATTTCATCAATTTTTAAATTGGGTTTTCATCAAATTTGAAAACTGCTACTCTTCGAAAAACAGTATTAAGAAACGAAAGATAGGCCACCTATTGGGAGAAAATATTGGCAAAATACATATCTGATAAAGTACTTGTATGTAGAACATATAAAGAACTCTCAAAACTGAACAAAAAGAAAACAAACAACCTAATAAAAATGGGCAAAAGACTTGAACAGATACTTCACCAAAGAAGACATACAGATGGCAAACAAGCACATGAAAATAATCACTTCCTCACTAGTCTTTAGGGAAATAACAGTAAAACCTCAATGAAATGAGATCTCTCACACACCACTGGAAAATTGTAAGACACGCTGGAAATAATTTGGCAATTTATTCTAAAGTCAACATACACTCACCATACTACCTATCAATCCTACTAGTCGATATGACCCAAGAGAACTGTCAACCATATCTACACAGAAATCTGTGCATGACTGCTTATAGCAGTTTTATTCATAATTACCAAAAGCTGGGAGCAACCCAAATATCTTTCATCTGGGGGATGCATAACCGAACCGTGACCTGTCCATGCAATGTAATACTATTCAGCATTGAAAAGGAACAAACTACCAACAACATAGATGAATCTTAAGTACATTACACTTAGTGAAAGAAGACATACTCAAAAGGCTACACACTGTTTGATTCCATCTGTATGACCCCCTCAAAAAGGCAAAACTATAGAGATAGAGAACCCAAGAGCTGGGAGTAGGGGAAGGGATTGGCTGCAAAGGGTGTAAGAGGATTTTGCAGGGCGATGGAACTGCTCTCTCTCTCTTGATTGTGATGGTGGTTTCACGGCTGTATGCCTTTGTCAAAACTCATAGAACTGCATGCTGACCTGGGTGAATTTTACAATAAACAAGACAGACACGGTCTCTCCTCTTTAGGACCTTATAATCTCATGGAGAAGCATCCCCATAAACTGGACTTATCCTCAGTGATAATCATTAAGAAAGTGGTGGGCCGGCCGAGTGGCTCAGTTGGTTAAGAGCACGAGCTCCGAGCAACAGGGCCGCCAGTTCGATTCCTACATGGGCCAGTGACACTGCGCCCGAACTGAGCTGCCGCTGAGCTGCTAACAGGTGGCAGGATGGCTCAGCTGGTGAGAGCACGTGCTCCTAACAAGGTTGCCGGTTCAACTCCCCCATGGGATGGTAGGCTATGCCCACCCACAACTAAGATTGAATGCAGCACCTTAAGCTGAGCGGCTGCGAGCCGCAGACAGGTGGCTAGATGGCGACTGGACTTGGAGCCAAGCTAGCTGCACCCTCCACAACTAAGATTGAAGGACAACAACTTGGCTGTTCCCTTTCCCCAATTACCCAACACTCTTCCCCTTCCCCAATTCCCCAATAAAATCTTTAAAAAGAAAGAAAGAAAGAAAGAAAGAAAGAAAGAAAGAAAGAAAGAAAGAAAGAAAGAAAGAAAGAAAAGAAAGAAAGAAAGNATGATGGTGCCAACTTGGGCCAGTGAAGCAACGTCCTCCACAACTAGACTGAAGAACAAAAGGACAGCAACTTGTCTGTTCCCCTTCCCCCAATTCCCTAGCGCTGTTCCCATCCCCCGGTTCCCCAATAAAAATCTTAAAAAAAAAAAGAAGTTAGGCTAGGCCCCCAGAGGTTATTACAGCTCCTCTTCTGGGAAGGGGGCAGGGGTGAAAGGAAACAGCTAATAGGAAAGGTCAAATTAAAGCACTTCTGACCTTGGACCCTGGGAACTACAGCTCCCCCTGCTGGCGGGCTCCTGCCATAGACAATAAAGACAGATTCCGTCTCGTTCACCCACACACTTTTCTTGGATTATGAAGCTGAGCAGTCTGTCTGTTCTCACCGTGGGCTTCCTCCTCATCTGCCTCTACATGGCGCAACCTGGATCCCAGAAACGTGCGTGTAGGGTGTGGCGGTCGCGTGTGGTGTTCGTGTGGGGAACATTTCCTCAGAGGAGTCCACGGGACAAGCGGGCACTGATGCCCAGCAACGACCCACACAGGTGCCCCCAACTCACCCTGTGGCCTTTTTCCTCAGGTGTCGATAAACCTGGATACTGCCCAGAGTTCTTACTTTCCTGCCCTTTCACCCTTTTACCTGTGTGCCGGCGCGATAGAGGTTGCAGGGGGCCCAAGAAGTGTTGTTTCTACAATTGCAAACGGCAGTGTATGGAGCCGTGGTCGAGTTTGGACTGAGGTGAGAAACCCCACGTCTACCGTTTGCAACTTTGTCCCCGAAGCGATCCTGGAGAATCAGGTGTCCCAGGGGGAGTTGAACTGCCAGTGCCCTTGGAGATCATTGAGATCAGAGCTTTTCAATTGGGATCAGCCCTGAAAATTTGCCTCAAGGACAATAAAGGCCTGGCGGGGGGGGGTGTTGGGGGGCGCAATAGACCTCTTCTTCCTCAGAAAATGCACAATTTATTTCATGTACTGGGCCTCACCCTTCTCCTGTGAATGATGGGGACATTAGGATAAGTATTACTGAGTTTTTATGATGACTATTTTCAATTGCCATGGTTTTTGCTTCCAGCTTCTAAGAATGAATCCTTTTCCTCTTCACATTGAAATTGTGAGGTAAAGGATATTCCGAGAGTATAATTCCTTAGGGTGGCTTGCCCAGAATTCCTGATCCCCAGACCCCGATTCCTTGGCGGCACATCTCAGTGCCCTTGGGAGGAGAATACCTGGTGGGATTCACACCACGGTGGTCTTGGGACCCAGCCCACGTCCCCTGCGCGGTTGGCGCCGTCCCATATCTCTGATTCTCCCTTCTCTCCCCAGGTAGAAACCCCGTCTTAACCAGGCCTGAGAAGACACTTGGATAACTGATCTCCAGTTCTTCCATGTTCTCCTCATCCCCAGGACTTCCTTTTATCAAGCGTTAAATGCTTCACCCAAAACTAAAAAAAAGAAAAGAAAAAAAAAAGAGTTAAACCTTTATTAATATGAAAACAGAAAAATAAAGTGTTATCTATTCAAAATTACCGTACATGAAGATCTATGACTGCTGCGCCCCCACCCCCCTTTCTCTGTCTTCAGCCTTTTAGGAGGATCTTTTAAGCTTTGTAAAAAAGGGTGGGGGTGCTGTTTCCCATTTAGTTTTGATCAGTTCCTGTGCTTCTTTTTTTCTGATATGTTTCTCTCTCTCAGCATCTTCTTTCTTTTTTCTTTCTTTCTTTTTTTTTTTTAAAGATTTTTATTGGGGAATTGGGGGGATGGGAACAGCGCTAGGGAATTGGGGGAAGGGGAACAGACAAGTTGCTGTCCTTTGAAGAACAAAAGTTCTTCAGTCTAGTTGTGGAGGACGTTGCCTCACTGGCCCAAGTTGGCACCATCATTGCGCTCTTCCCAGGTGAGGCAGATCAGTCGCCAGCCTCTGGATGGCCGCTCACGCTGGCTGCCGGCCACACACGGCAGCCCATGGCAACCCACTGCAGCAGGGGACTGCAGCCCACGCCAGTCACCAGCGACCCACGGCAGCCCAGCCCCAGGTCGAGCCACCGTTCACCATCCTAGCTGCAGAGGGCAGTGTCACTGGCCCTCATATGCGGGATCCGAACCGGGGACCCCTGGCGTCCCAAGCCAGCTCTTAACCAACG
>NW_017731381.1:4612083-4621118 GCF_001890085.2 Hipposideros armiger
GAGAGAGAGAGAGAGAGAGAGAGAGAGAGAGAGAGAGAGAGAGAGAGAGAGAGACTTATCTACAAAGGAACCCTATTGTGAGTATAATGCTTATGCTTGGATGCTTGGTGCTTTACCTGGGTGATAATACATCTTTATGGTGCATTATATGAGATAATAGGCTTTCTTTCAAAAATATTTTTCTTTATTTTAATCAAAGTTATGCATACAGATAGACTGAAGAGTCACACAGTTTTACAAAGGTTGTTGTGAGAAACAGCAGTAGTTTACCACCCCCACTCCCACCCCTAGAGGAAAAGAAACCACATTTAGCTTATCGTGTTGGCACTTACCTCCCTGTCTCTAAGTAGTATTTGCATAATGTCACATCTTGACTTTTCCATTTTAGATATAATCTATTGACTTCCCATGATTGCAAATGAGATTTTCATCTACTCCTTTCCTCCCCATGCTTCTAGCCTATAGGCTGACCCTTCCGTACCCCTCCCTCCCATCAAAGTTACACAATAAATTTGATTAGATCCGTACTATTGTTTAGTTTATTATGACTATGTAAATGCTTGTCACAGCTGAACTATGTAGTAAGTGATACCGTTTTTCTTTTCTGGCACAACTTTTTTATTTTCTCAGAAGTGAAAACTCATTGAGGTTTGCCTTTGCTTGGTTTTCTATGTAGCTACCACCTATTCAACCACAAACTCTCCACCAGTTGCCAAAATCTCCTCTGCCTGTATTCATATGCATCAGGGGTTCTATTAATTTCACCTTCTAGAAGAGGAATTTCCTAGAGCCCTCTAACCTGCTCCAACGTGAGCTGGTGGCCCTGTATTTCTGGTACTCAGATGTCACTCTGGGATTTTTTATCACCAGCATCACAGGGGATTTTTTATCACCAGCATCACAGGGATTTTTTATCACCAGCATCACAGGTGGTCACTGCTTTTCTCCCCTACATTCTGTTTTCTGAATCTCATGCATTTTTTTTCTCTATTTCACCATAAGAGGCTTGCATGCAGATAATGGTCAGTAAATGAGAACCTTCATTATAATCATGAGAGAGCAGTGGGCCAATTTGGGGGTGTGAGAGAAATTTTCGAGCCTGTTAAATGGTGTTCTTTTTCTTCCTGGCTCTTCAACTGACTGCTGAGAAAAGTCTCATCAGTTTATCTCAGAAAAATTGGCTCCAGTGTGATTGGCTTCACATCAGTTTCACTCCCAACCACAGGGTCAAACGGGTAGTCTGTTCCCTCTCCTCAATGTCCTTCCAGCTTCTTTATCCCAAATCCTTCTCAGTAACCTAGTCAGGTATTATTATCTCCATTTCACAGCTGGGACGACTGAGGCCCGAAGAGGTTTTAATTGCTGTCTCCACTTCACCTGTTATTCAATAAGGCTTCTTTGAGAAACCCCCTGGTGACTGGCAGAGTGCCTGGCACAGCAAGTATTGTTATATATGGAAACAAGTCAGGAGAAAACCAGCAGATGTGTCACCTGAAGTGTATGGAAGGGCGGAACTCTGGGCAATCCCTAAGAGGCCAGGAGTGTGGGAAAGTCAGGGCACATCAAAGGGCCACACCTCACTGATTGTTCCAGGTTTCTAAGAAGCTTCTTTATAAATGTCCTTCTGATTAATAATGCTGTAAATATTTTGTAGGGTGTCAGATGGTCACATGTCTTGTTAGGGAGACCACTTCATGTCTGGGGTAGAGGCTTGATCACTGCACTGTACACCTGAAGCTGATGTTGTATAATATTGTATGTCAACTATAATTGAAATAAATATATAGTCACGGGATGTGGAGTATAGTGTGCGAGTGGAGTCAATGGAATTGTAATAGATATGTATGCTATCAGCGGGGGTGGGGAGTGGGGCGGCAGATTGGGGGAGGGGTGTTGTCACTTTGAGGGGTAAAAAGTGTAACTAGTGCACTGTGGTGAACAGCTGAAACTAATTAAAAATAAATAAATAAATAAAATTTTAAAAATAAAAAAATAAAAAATAAATGTCCTGCCGTTCTGCCCTTTAATCTCCCTTTTCCCCCTCTCCCTCCCACCCCAAAGGCAGGGGGTTCAGGGTTCTCTAAAGTGTTTCCGAATGGTTCCTGGCCATCCTGATGACACCGCCCCCTCCAAGTTCTATATTTTCCTTCCTAGGCCCCAGGCTGTTGCCTGGAGCAGAAAAGAACCACCAACACTCTGTGTGCCAAGGTCTCTGTCTTTGCCTGAATTTCCTGCTTGTGAAATAGCAGGCAGAAGGGCCGAGGCAATTCTGGCTGGACCACACCCACAGGGAGAGGTATAAGGGCAAAAGCGGGCACTGGCCACCTCAGCCCAACCTGCCCTCACTATGAAGCCCAGCAACCTGGTCGCCTTCGTGGTGCTCCTGGCCCTCGGAACCCTGATGACAAGATCTGTGGAAGGTGCTAGCAAAGGTGAGTCAGACTCGCAGGCCACCCCAGGTACCAGGTTCAGTGTTGGCTCGCCACGGCCGCTTCCTTTTAGCCCAGGAGCTGACCTGGAAACCATGTTTCCAGCCCATGGCCCCTAATTTCAAGCATCTCGCTGAAGACTTCAACCAACAGAGCTTCTGAGCTCCACCTTTCACCAAATGGACCTGTTTACCGAAGTCCCTGTCTTACTGTTTCTTTCTCTACAGCTTCTTCTCTACTGTTTGGCCTTTTTCTCTGTCGCATACTTTTAGTCTCCACCTGTTTTCAATTTTCCAAATGGTTCTCTTTTTCTCTTATCAGTTCTTTTTTGATGGTCACTTTCTCTTTCTCTATTTACTTATCTGTTGATTGTCAATCTCTGACGAGTTGTCTCGCCTGCTATCACTGCCCCTGTCCTCTCCCCCGGGGCCAGGACCACCTAACCATGAGCTCTGTGCAGCTGGGTCCTGGAGCTGGCTTATACTGGCTTGCAACAGCCAACTGATAAATTTTCAAGACTTTTGTAAGCTAGTTGACATCACATTGGTAGCTTGAAATCAATCGTGACGGGATTATTTACACCATGGAAATTGGCAAACACTACAAAATCTTCCTCTTAAAACATTTACCAGCATACCACCATGTGTATCTTCTTCCCTGGGCCATTGACTCCCTCTTGATGGAGTGTTTGGCTGAGCTTGTCGCTGCCCCACAACTGTCTTAAAACAGGAATCCTAACTGCTCCCTCCATTCTTTTGGGGTCGACCACCTGGGATAGGTTTTCTCTCCCCTCCCGAGAAGCTGGTGCCTTGTCCGGGATTGTACTCGTGACTCAGAATCAGCTCCTTCTCCCTCCTTTGTTCTCACCCTTCAGGAAAAGCTAAATATGGAGCCTGCCCCTTCATACGCCCAGCGAATTGCCTCATCTATGAACCTCCTCAATGCCACAGTGACTGGCAGTGTCCAAAGAAACAGAAATGCTGTCCTGGCGTTTGTGGCATCAAGTGCTTGGATCCTGTTGACTCGTCAAAGCCAGGTGAGGAAGTAGAGTCCTGGAAAGGGGGCCAGGGACATTTGAGCTTGAGGATATGCACTGGGCTGGATGGCGGGGCAGAGCCAGGCCTCATCCACTGCCAGCTCAGTACTCTCAGGTGGTCAGCTGGTCAGTAGGTAAGCCAGTAGCCATTGGCCAGTCAATCAGTCAACTCATTGACTACAGTCAGTCAGTCAGTCAGTGAGTCAATCTGTCTGTCAGATTAACACTGTTGGGGGGGCCCTCAGTGGGAAGGAGACTCCATCGGGACATGCACTGGACTCTGGGTACTGAGGTCGGGGAGAACCCGATTTCCATGCATGGGAAAGAGATGGGGACGGGAGCTTGGGTGGTGTCTAGGGGATCAAGCCTCTGAATTGTGGCTTTCTTCTCACCAGTGAAGGTCAATCCTGGGAAGTGTCCAGTAGTCACTGGCCAGTGTAAGATGCTCAATCCCAGGGATAACTGCCTGAATGACAGCCACTGCCTGAACGGTTTCAAGTGCTGCAAGGGGATGTGTGGGAATTCATGTGCCAAGCCAGTGTGAGGTAAGGAGAAGATCTGGCAAGGCCCACACCCCGCACATCCTGATATAGCCTCAACCTCCAGGTGCCCTTCCATGTAAAAGGGGGTGCTTGGCATCTCCCTGAAGCCCCACCGCCAAGCAGATCCTCTGCCTTCAACAACATTCACCCCCAGTTCCCTAAGCAAGAAGTGCTCAGGGTCACCTGTGACTGGTAGTGCTGGGTCTTGGGAAGGAAGGATTCTTGGAATGAACCAGGAGGCAGGAGCCCTAGAACAAGGGGCACAAGTTCTATCTTGTAATATCATCTCTGCCTTCGACTAACTGTGACTATGAACAACTGACTGTATCTTCCATAGCCTTAGTTTCCTCATCTGTAAAATGGACACAATTATATCCACTGAGACACTAACTGTAAAAGTACTTTTTAAGACTGGAAGTGCTATGTGCATTGAGAGTATTGCTATGGTTGTGGCCTCAATTGGTTGGGTTACCTGGAGCCACAGGGAACCCTAGTATGATGCACAGATATGGAGGCCCAATGCCCTGATTTAACCAGAGGGAAGACTGAAGCAGAGAACCAGTGAAAAGCCTGGACTTGTTCTTGATTCCTGGATGAAAGACCAGCACTGTTTCAACCATTCCAGCACCATGCTCCCCTTCTCTCTACTTACCCCAAGGGACTTAGGGCCTGGTGGCAGAATGAGGGGGATGTAAGGGGCACTTGGATGGGTCCTGTGCTGAGACTCTGTTTTATTTTCTTTCCACAGATGTACTTTTACCAGTTCAATAACATTAGGACTTCCTGGATTCTGTGGTCTGAGGATTCCTCCTCCCCCGCCCCAACCCCCCCGCCCCGCAAGCCTGGAGAAAATGAGAATACTTGATGAAGATGTGGCTTTGTGACCAATACTTCCTTGAGGTCTAAGTTTTTACCTGTTTTATCTATGCATCCCCAGCATCCAATGTGAGGCTTGGCACACAAAAGGAAATGTCTGTTGATTCATGAATAAATAAATGTACAAAGTCTTCTCCACATTTCTATCTTCCTTGACTTATTGAGTCTCGTCTAGAATATGATGGGTGAGATGAAGAATGAAATGTCTGCATGCACAGGGTTTCTCCCACAACCTGGGGAGTAGGAATGAGAGAGCGTTTGGAGCCAAGCAGATACGGGTTTAAATCCTGTATCTGTAGATTACTGGCTCTGTAATGTTGGGCAAGCGACTTTGTCCTACTGAGCCTCAGTCTTGTCATCTATAACATGGAACTGATAATAGAAATGCCAATTCTGTAGTTATGAGGACTAGAGGTGATAACATGTGACGTGAATAGCCCAGTGATCGTCACACAGTAGGCTCTCAATAAATGCTAGACTTATTTCAGGTAGAAAGGCTTTCTTAAGCAAGGCACAAAAAATTAAGAAAATGGCTGAAAATTTGACTACATCAACATAAAAAATTATAGACACAAAAGAGTTGAAAGATAAATAATAGCTTTGAAGTAAATATTTGGGATAATTATAACAGACTGAGAAACAGAATGAAAAATATGTGAAGGATTTCTACAAATCAGGAAGAAAATCAACCAAGCTCTTAGAAAAAAAGGGAAATGAAAAGATAAGCAATTAAAGAAGAGGTGTTACTATAATAAATGGCCAATATGGACATAGAAGAGTTTCAACCTCATTTGTTATCAGGAACAGCCAATTAAAACAATCAGAAACACCATTTTTCATCCATCAGAATGGTAAGAATTAAAAGTCTACAATATAAACTGTCAGAGACTCTAAAAGTTTACAGATGGGCGTATAAATTGGTACTGCCACTTAGAAGAGTGATTGTTTATGCCTAATAAAACTGAAAACACACATAAGCTATCATTTAGGAATTTTCCTTCCAGAAATACAAGCGATACAAAACATTTGCCGATGGGAGCCTAGTACACATATTACCGTATTTGCCGGCGTATAAGACGATTTTTTGGCCCTGAAAAATATGCCTCCAAGTGGGGGGTCGTCTTATACGCCAGGTACACTTCAGATAGACTGCCCATAGTGCTTGCCCCGTGCCATAGTGGCCTCCCGATGCCCGCCCACTTCATTCCACATACCGTTCAGGCATCAGCAGCGCTGCTGGGTGTATGCTCGGCTGTTATGCGATTTTGCTGTTATGCGATTTTACCACACTCGCAAAATCGCACACAGCCGACCATACACCCAGTATGATAGCGCAAAATCACGAATCGCGATTTATGTATATGTTTGATTACATACAGCCTTGTGACAGTTTTCCTGCATGTCATAAGCATTTGAATATAAATATAAATGTTGAAATCAAATCTGATATTGTTTTACCTTTTATTTGGTGTGTGGAAGGTGTGCGGAAGAGGGGGTAGTCTTATACGGCGAGTATATAACAAACTCTGTATTTTGAGTGGAAATGTTAGGGGGTCGTCTTATACGCCCAGTCGTCTTATACGCCGGCAAATACGGTAGGATGTTTATTATAAGATTGTTCCAAAGGATCAGAAACTGAAACCAGCCTAAATGGCCCTCATTTGTGAAATGGTTCAATTTTCATACCTTGATATGCTCTAGAAAAATTAAAATAAATCTGTATGAGTCCACATGGAGACATATCACAAAACAGTTTGTTGTGGAAATCATATTGCTGATGTAAATATTAGTATGAAGTATTCATATATATTTTAAAATCACACAAAATAGCAAGCCGTTTATGGGTATACACCAATGGATACACACCAAATGTGGGATAATGGCTTTCTCTACAACAAAGGGATTGAAAATGGAACTGGTAGTGTTGGCCAAGGAGATTGATGGTTTATCTTCAAGATTTATTACTTGAAAACAAAATAAACATATAATACCCCCCATTCTAGGTACTTTTACTATCAAACGTTGGAGTAAAACAAATCTTTCTGCTCTTTTCTTCTTCCAAAAGCTGTATCCAATAACATGGAGAGCAGAAACAGAAATTCAAAAGTCATCTTGGATGAAACTAGGAACCATCTGTACCCACTGGCCACAAAAGACTAGTACAATTGAAAATCAGATTTTCAAATTGGAGTAATGTTGAAGCTAATGATTTACAGCACGAGATATTTATGAGAAGCTCTGTAGGATTTTAGAAAGGCTTGGAAATTGAGAGTGGGAGATCGTCCCTAGAGGGTCACTGTTTTAGTATCTCTACAAACAGCAGTTAGAGGGCTGGCCGAGTGGCTCAGCTGGTTAAGAGCTTGCTCAAGAGTGTGAGCTCTGAGCAACTGCAGTTCAATGCCCGGCCCGAACTGAGCTGCCAACAGGCAGCAGGATGGCTCAGCTAAAAAAAAAATTTTTTTAATTTTTTTAAATAAATAAATTAAATTAAATATTTGGACCACAAGGTTAATTTTCCTCTGAAAGACTCCCAAGTTCTATATGAAGGAATATGATTTTATTACATGGGTCCTTTAATTATGACCTTCCCGTGCTGATAACGTCTGCCCCTCCAATACTCGGGATACATTTTAAACCTGTCCTACGCTGACTGCAGGGTGCTGTGTTCAAATCACTTCTTTCCAGTCCCTTGGCTTTCCCCTTTTTTAAGAAGTGAGTAGGGGAAATTTTCTTTCATCCTGCCTCTTTTCAGGGAAGTTATCTTGAGGGGGCATCTCTGTCTTCCAACCAAAACAGACCTTGACTCAGTCTCTCAAGGTCCAGGTAACATGGATATTGAGAAATCACTTGGCCAGGTTTGAATAACTGATGTCGATTCCCAGTTCTGCTGCTGACTCAGTTTGTGACGTTGGACAAGTTCCTTGGCTCCTCATTTGTATAATGAATAGATGATCCAGCTGACCCGCAAGGTCCCACTTGGTTCTGCTATTTTACAAACCAATGATTCATAGAAGCACCTTTGAGGGAAAGCCCCAGTAGGATGGGCCACCCCATCTAGTTCTATGAACACCCTATAACTATAGGTTCTCCTCAGCCCCACCTCAGCCCATCTCCTGTAGTTGTGTGGCCAGCTGCCAGGGCACCTGCTTACCTGGCGCTTGTGACTTATGGGTGTCCCAATTATCTACAACTAGAATGTCAAAGGTAGTCTGTCGAGTAACACCCTCTTGATATACAGATGGGGAAACTGAGGCCCAAAGAGAAGAATTGCCCAGGATCATACAGGAAGTCAGTGGTGGAGCTGAGTACCCTTTATCTCCAAGCCCCACATTCTTTTTCATTATTTTCAAGTTTATTTTTTTCAGATTATAGAGTGGGTGCCATGGTGTGCTGTCCAGGTCCCCCTTTAGGGCTGAGGTACTCATGCCTTCAGGTGCTGGGAGTGTCGGCTGCTGACACTCACAGCTCAGTCCCTCCCTGGGAATTCTCCAGGCTAAAGTGAGCTGCTTCATCCAAGGTTACACCCCATTCCCAGGGCAACCTGTATCCACTGATGTCAGGGTTCAAAGGCCTAGTTCTCTTGTTCAATTAGGGACACCCCTGAAGGACCCTCTTCACTCCAGAGTCCCCATGAATTTGGGTAGACTTCGTTGTGACTGCATCACAATTCCCTTCTCCCTCTCTCCAGCCACGCGTCTTTTACCTCTCACAGGTGTTGCTCCTCACTGCTCCCCAGGAAACCTCCTGCATGTAGACATCTGCCTCTGAGACTGTTTCGCAGGGAACCTCACCTAAGGATGATTATAAAAAATGATGATTACCCAAAAATTCATTAAAATTGAAAACTGCTCCGTGAAAGGCAAGGTCAATACAATGAGAAGACAAGCCACGGACTGGGAGAAAATATTTGCGAAAGACACATCTGATTAAGGACTGTTACTCAAAATTTACAAAGAACACTTACAACTCAACAATAAGAAAACAAACAACCGAGTGAAAAAATGGGTCAAAGACTTTAACAGACACCTTAGCAAAGGAGATGTACAGATAGTAAATGAGCATGTAAAAGGACATTCTCCATCACATGTCATCAGGGAAATGCAAATAAAAAGATCAATGAGGGCCGGCCGAGTGGCGCGATGGTTAAGAACT
>NW_017731381.1:4621440-4642983 GCF_001890085.2 Hipposideros armiger
TCCTCCACAACTAGACTGAAGAACAAAACGACAGCAACTTGTCTGTTCCCCTTCCCCCAATTCCCCAGCACTGTTCCCATCCCCCCAATTCCCCAATAATAAATAAATAAATAAATAAATAAATAAATAAAAGATCAATGAGATACCAAAATGCAGAACACTGACGACAGCAACTGCTGACAAAGATGTGGAGCAACGGGAACTCTCATACATTCCTGGTGGGAATGCAAACTGGTACAGCCATTTGGGAGGACAATATGGCGGTTTCTTACAAAGCTAAACATAGTCTTACTATACAATTCAGCAGTCATGCTCCTTGGTATTTACCCAAAGGAGTTGAAAACGTATACCCCCACACACATACACAGAAACCTGCACACAGCTGTGTATAGCAGCTTTATTCATAATTGCCCAAACGTGGAAGCAACCAAGATGTCCTGTAGTAGGTGAACGAATAAATAAATGGTGGTACTTCCAGACAATGGAATCTTCGCCACTCTGGTGGGGGACGTTGATAGTGGGGGAGACAATTTATGTGTGGGGGCAGGGGGTATCTGGGAAACCTCTGTATTTTCCTCTTCATTTTGCTGTGAACCTAAAGCTGCTCTTAAAAAAAAATAGTCTTAAGAAAAGAATTGGGGAATCCAGTGTCATTTCTGGACTCTAAATATTTTTTAATCCATTGGTAAGAGCTTAATGTTTTCTTTTTGAGTGATCATTGTCAAAAATTAGATAAGTAGAAATCAACAGAAAAAAAAACCTACCATTGGTTTTTCAGCGTGTGTTCTATGGATAACCCAGGAGTTTATCTCCTTCCAGGGCTCAGGCTGCTTCCCCTACAGGGTGACAGGTGGGCACACCCCTGGCAGTACATTTCCCTGAGCCTGGGGTCCTCAGTCTGGAATAACCCTTATTGGAGGTGAGAGAAGGGTGCAGCAGGGTGGCCCAGTGAGGTGTTGGGCCTCCAGGTTTCCCAGAATAGCCCAGGGTGGGCATTGACATAACAGGGTTCATTCTTTTGAACCCCCGCATCTGCTGTGACTTGCAGATAATCATCTTTATTTTTCCGAATGTCCAGTGAGTATTGGTTGGATCAGATGACAGACAGGCAGACTTATTCATACGACACACAGGCCCTGAAGGATAAACAATTCTCAGATAATGGGTAGTCTAAATCTACTCAGAGAAAGAGAAACATTTTCCTAAACTGCCCATGATTTGCAAAGCCATCCTCCCCACAAAGGAGCTAGTGTTGATGCTATTTCACAAAGCATCCCTTTTGTTCCTTGCAAATTGCGACTTTTGCAATCTGTGGGGAATAAGAAACAGTTTATACAGAAAACAAGGCAAGGCTTTAATCGGACTAGAGTATGAGAAGGTCACTTGCCTCCTCCTCTCTCCCTGTCTGGTGAGAAGGTGTGGCTTGTTCTTTCTCATTCAAGTGCAGTTTCCCCTTGATTGTGATTATGCTGTATACATAATTTCATATCCCCTTTTCTTGTTCAAGTGATAACACAATCCCCCAATGTTATACAAACTTCATAACTATCTAGATCTTTATGAGAGCAGGGGCCGTGTTCGTCGGCTCTGTCAATCTTCTACATGGTGTGCACTTGGCTTGGAGAGGGTGTCCAGGAAACGCTGTTGAGCTGAACTCAGCTATTGGCCATAGGTTGCTCACCTCAGGGTTATGTCATCATTTCTATAACTCTACTGGACAAACCAGTTGCTCCCAGCTCTTGGTTTCTATTGTAAATTCTGTGTAGATGTAAATCCTTACACGTGAATCATTTTCTCTTTATTTCAGGTTTTCCTGCTCAGATAGATGCCATGAAGTGAAATGTACTGGGTCAAAGGGTTTGCATATTTTTAAGGCTTTCAACACAAATCAACCCCACCCTCTGCTTCACCCAAGGCCTTTATTCAAATCAAATGAAGCAGAGGACATAAACAATCGTGTTAAGAACTTATGGGGTGCCTGGCTATGTAGTCAGCCCTCAGGAAATCCTCCCCGCTTTGAACAAGAGACACGCTCATTCACATACAGACACACACACAAATGTGCCTATAATTTGGGACGCAGACGTGCCCATTTCCTCCGTCCTGACCCTTTCACCTACATAGACTGTACGCTGTCCTGGGCTCCTCAAACACCAATGCCAGGCTTGTTAAACTTTGATGTGCACGAGAACCATAAAATGCAGGTTCTGACTCAGGAGGTCTTGGATGGGGCCAGAGATGCCAGATTTCTCAAGCTCTCATTCTGCCAATGCTGCTGGTCTGTGGACCCCGCCCTGGGTAACAGGCAGGTGTGCCACAAAGACACAACAGGCACATAGAAACACATGCAGGCACCAGTACAAACCCACACATGCGTTTACAGTTTCTCAGAAATGTCCTAGGAAATGGCACTCAGCCCTCCAACGGCATGGATCCTCGCTCCATGGGAAACCCGTAAGCACCTGCCCCAAACCGCAGAAAGGCCATGCTCTGTGGGTTTTATTGAAACACCCCCTGGTTCTTGCCAGGAGAGGAGGAGAAAGACAAAACAATGGCCAGTGTTTGGGCCATGCAAGGGTGGGGTGGGACAGAGAAGGACAGGATAATCTGGACACTCTCTCCTCGAAATAAGTGCTGCTCCCGTGACACGGGGCTTGGATTCCTCCTAAACGATCGGATCCAGACCTCTTTGGAACCTGGCAGCTGTTGCATTCCCAGTACCAAGCCTGGAATAGCAGCAACCTTCCCTCTCCGCCCAGCTTCTCAGCTGCCCGAGGGTCAGAAAAGCAGGGCGCCTCGGGGAGAAGAGCACTTTGGAGGGGCGGCTGTGGTTCTACTCCCACTGTTGATGTCCTGTGAAAATGTGGGCAAGACCCTTCCCTTTTCCGAGCCTCGGTCTCTCCATCTTTGCACTCGGGGCGGGACACATCATCAACTCTAATTTATTCTTACCCTCCTCTCCGCCACCTGCGACTCAGACATCTTGCTGACATTTTTGCATTTTGCTCAATTTATATTCCAGGGATCGTGTAATCCAGTCAGTATGATGTACAGATAGGGACACTGGGCCCCTTCAAAGAGAAAGCGCTGGTCCACATGTTTTAGGACTTCTGCCTCTCCCATCAGTAAACCTTGCAGCCCCCAGCCAGGAATTCCCCCAACGTGAGTCTGTCTCATGAAGAAGCCATCTACAACCTGTGCTTAAGACACTTAGGCCATTCCCCAATGAGAGAGTGTTTCAGCCACTTGAGAGAATGTTTGCATTTTCTTTGGGTGTGCATGTGTGCCCAGCTTTGAGATTTTTTTTTCAAGATTTTTTTTGGTCAGCTTTTTCATTGTCAGATGTAACTTCATATTTCAAATATAAATATTTTTATTTCCAACATACAGACATTGATATGTAATTTGTCGATATGTACATTTACATATATTTGAATCTATTGTCAAACTAACACAGGGAGAAAGCATCTAAAACATAAATATGCAACTGAATAAATTATCATAAAGCAAATCCCATGTCAGATCGAGATTTTTAAGATGTTTTTATTGACTTAGAAGCCCCAGAATGCCTTTTGCCAGACATAACCCCCTTCCTCAACCAAAGGGAACTAGTAAGCTGATTTTTGTGGTAAGCACTTCTTTGCTTTTAGTTATAGTTTGATTACATAATCATCATCCCCACAAACTATACTTTCGTTCGGCTGCTTTTGCACTTGATATAAATGTTATTAAACAGCCTGTATGCTTTCACTCACCGTTATAGTTTGACGTTCATCCACCCCATTGCGTGTAGCCGTGTATCACTCATTTACTTTTACATTCAGTCTGTGAATAGGCCAGACTTTTTCTTTCATTCTAGTACTGAGGGACAACAGGGCTGTTTCCAGACTTTGGCTATTTTGAAGGATGCTGCTATGATCATTTCTGCCCATTCTCTTGTACACACATGAATGCATTTACACTTGGTGTTTGCTGTATCATAGACTATGTGTTTTCTCAACTTTATTACCTCAGGAATTGTCCCAGCTTTCTCCCCCACCAGCAGTGAATGACAGCTCCAATTGCTCCTCAGCCTTGTGAAAAACAACGCAGTGTTGTCAAACGTTTCCGTGTTTGTCAATTTGGTGGATATGTAGTAGGGTCTCATTTGGGGTTCTCATTTGCATTTTTCTGATTAGTAATGATACTTGGGCATTTGCAATTCTTTTTTTTTGTGTGAGGAGGCTGTATTTGGTACATTTTTCTACCAGGTTGACTATTCTTTACTTATTTATTCATAGTTCTTTATATATATATATATATTCTGGATGTGAGCCCTGAGGTGGTGACATGCATTGCAAACAGCTCCTCCCACCTATGGCTGGCCTTTTCATTTTCTTAACAGTACCTTCTGTTAAACAGAAATTTTAAATGTATTGTAGTCAAATTTATCACTCCTTTTCTTTATTGCTATTATTTTTGTGTTCTCTCTAAATAATGTCTCTCTGCACTGAGGTCATGAAAACATTGTCCTACACTATATTCTAAAATCTTTATGGTTTTGCCTTTTATATTAAGTCTACAACCCAGTTGGAATTGGTTTCGCATGTAATGAGAGATAGTGATCAAATTTCTTGTATTTTTAAACTATGGAATTTGTCCCGGTGCCATTTATTGAAAAGACTCCCTTTTCCCTGCTGGTTTGCAAAACAACCTGTGACATACATCAAATTCCTGTATATGTAGGGGACTGTTTGAGGGTTCTTTATTCTATTCTATTTGTGCTAGATTTCAGTTTCTTACCTCTCAGCTCCAAATCCATCCTTCGTTGCTGGCCTGTAATATGGGAACATTCTCCCTTGCCAGCCAGCACAACGTCAATGTTTTGTCAGCCGTGAAAGAGGAAGGGTCTTCTCATCCTGGTTTTGGTGCGCTTTCTTTTTTCTTGCTGCTGTGCTGGTGGAGCTCACCCAGCAGGCGCGTTCACTGGAACCCCCACAGACAGCTCCCAGAAGAGTCCCAAGGACAACCAGCACGCTTCCTAAGTGTAAGTCCTGCAGGCTCCCCAGCTGCGGCCTGGTGACTTTCTGGAAACGGCTTCCCAGTTAGTTCAACAGCACCCCCAGCAGGCAGCTTCCCAGAGCATTTCTCCAGCACCCAAACGAGCCTCTGACCTTGGACTGTGGATCGTCAGCTCAGGTTTGGGACAACTCAGCCGGCTTCTCTGCCAAAAATGGGCTGCCACCACACCCTCTCCAATGAGCCTGAATCCTAACCTTTCACAGGGAATACACGCTCTTTTCCACACGTGTTCCTGGAGCACTTTAAGTCACACAAGCACTGGCTATTTGTCTCACAGTAATTGGCTGGGAGTTGGTGGGGTGGGGGGTGGTATTAAGCATCAGACATTGCTCATGGACCACTGGACACTTCCCAGGATTCTGATCTGGTGAGAGTAGAGCCACAGGTCTGAGATCTTGTACCTTTCACACTACACCCCCTGCTTCTTGGACCCAGCCCCTGCCCCAGCCTGAGCAGCAAGAATTATCTCCTCCCCATCCCCATGACCACCACCTCCTTCCTGAGACCTGTGCATCCCTTGTAGGTAAGATCTGGCTTTCCTCTAACATCAGGGTCTCAGTCAATGCAGGTGACCAGTTGTCCAGTGCTGACTGGCTGGGTGGCTGCCAACTGTCTGGTTATCTGAATGACTATTACCTGAAAAACTGACCACCTGACAGCTGCTTCACCAGCCAGACAGTGGCTCTTTCCTGCCCCAGGCAAGACTGTGAGGTCAACTACCAGGGAAGAAATAGAAGAAGTTGTCCTGGAAGGTGTCATCAGTCTGATAAGAAGGCCGTCTCCGGTGTTGATCTGAACCCTGAGCATCATGTGTGTGTGTGTGCGGGGGGGGGGGGGGGGGGGGGGGGGGTCCCATTAGCCTTGTAGGTGGAAAAGGGGAGGAGAGGTCAAGTGCAAAGATGCTGTTTAAATCTGGAACTGAAACTAGAGATGTGGACTCTCAGCTGAGACCTCGGGCAATGCACCCCTAATTCTCATATTCCTAGATTCTCTACTGATGGCATAATGCAGTTTCCTTCTCAAAAGTTCAGGTGACGTATCACTCGACCAACAGCATTTATTTCTTCCAAATATTTGCACCATTATATCCCCAGTGCCTATTCCGTGCCTGGAACATGAAAAGTGCTCACCAAAGGGGGAAAGCAGCTCGCCAGTCACTGTAATCAATATTTAGTGATAGAGTGTCATTTGTGATGTTAGAGGAATGCTTCCTACTGCAACATCCCCTACAGATCTCATGTGATAACAAAATATGGCTGCCGTATATTAAACCTATTCTATGTGCTAAGCAATCCACATAGATTGCCTCTAACTAACAAGAGAATGATCATTATCTCTAACTGCAAAGCCCAAGCTCTTGCCTCAAGACCATGTGTCTTCTTTTTTTTTTTTTAAGATTTTTATTGGGGAATTGGGGGGATGGGAACAGTGCTGGGGAATTGGGAACAGACAAGTTGCTGTCGCTTTGTTCTTCAGTCTAGTTGTGGAGGACGTTGCTTCACTGGCCCAAGTTGGCACCATCATTGCGAGGCAGATCAGTCGCCAGCTTCTGGACGGCCGCTCACTGCGGCTGCTGGCCACTCACGCTGGCTGCTGGCTACACACGGTAGCCCATGGCAACCCACTGCCACAGGGGCTGCAGCCTACGCCATCTCCAGAGATTCACGGCAGCCCAACTCCAGGTTGAGCTGTTGTTCAGCATCTTAGCTGTGGAGGGCAGTGTCACTGGCCCTCATATGTGGGATCCGAACCGGGGCCCTCTGGCGTCCCAAGCCAGTTCTTAACCATTGCGCCACTCGGCCGGCCCAAGGTGATCTCTTATCCATGGCCCGGGGCGCCAACGGCTATGGTCATACATGGGTTGTGTGAGGTCAGCCACCTCCGGATCTTTCACAATAGAAATACGTGCTTTCCCATACACGCTCTTGCAGCACTATATGTCACCTTAGCACTGGCCTATCTTCTTAAAGTTGTTTAAGGGGATTTGAGCATCTGGATACTTCAGGCCTTAATCACAACAGGAAAGACCAAAGCCATGGGCCAAGCCCATCATTGTATTTCTCTCCCACCACACCTGTTGGTGCAGCGGGGTCTGAGGATTGCCTTCAGGAATAAGCCACCCTCCTGTTGTCCAATGTTGGACTTTCCCTGACTGTATAACCCATAACTTTAGTCAGCTTCCGGTCTATTGGCTTCTAGCCAGTGTCATGAACTTATAACTATTGCCAAGTATCTTATTGCATAGATGTTAGTTTATTCATTCTTTTCCACACCTGATGCATGCTTTCAATCTGAACACTCACATTGCTCGATTCTGGAAAATCCTCTCCCACTACTTCTTTGAATATCTGTTCTGACTCTCTTTTCTCTCGTTCTAGAACTTGAGCTGTATGTAGGTCACACCCTCTTATTTTTTCCATATCCATCTGTTCTTGATCCATAGCTACCTGTTTTTATTTCATAACCTCTTCTCTTATTTTTATGAATATTATTCCTTGTATCCTCTCAAGGGGATTAAAATTCTTATTTCAGAGTTATTTGGGGGATTAGGCTGTTCTTTGCATTTTGTCTTTCTTGAACTCATCTAATTATTAAGTTTGTTGGCTACTGTTTCAAGGGATCGTTAGTCAAGATACTTGTATACATCTGGAACCCTCTTCTACTCACAATAGAGTTATTTTTCTCTCTATTGGTTTAAAAATAAATGAATAAGGTATAACAATGAAGCAATTATTATACCATGATTCACAGGCATTGCTCAGAAATGTAAATTTTACATGTGGTAAGACATAGAACACGAAATGATTACAAGGTACGTATGGGAAGTTTCTCTCTGTGCAAACATAGTACCAGCCGGCTATTTTGTTTAATGTTGCAGAGCAGAGAGGGATGTGCCCATGTAGCTGCCTCAAGGGCATTAGTGGAATTCAAATAGGTCTCACCACAACCAGTCACTTGTGTGTCAAGAGAGGTTAGGAAAGGGAGCACCTCCCTTCTTAAAAATAAAGTTATAAGAAAAACCCTCTATGCACCCCCAATTACTACCCAGTCCTCTAAAAGTGGATATCTGTTTGGATTTTTATGATGTTTGGATTTTTAGAAAATAAAAAGAAATCTCTCAGATAGAGGGGATGGAATAAAAAAAAGAGAGGACTGACTACCGTTTGAGGAGCAGACTCAAGGCAGAGCAAAAAACCCATTTTATTGGTCTCCTAGGGAGCTTGATTTTCTAAAACTTCAACCTCGTGGCTTGTATTCAATTAACCAAAATGAGCCCGAGTTCAACAAGAGAGTCTCCCTTGATTTTGTCAACTGACCAAAACAATTTGCTTTCCTAGTGTTATTTTCATGCACATGGGTTCCCATTCCAGCGTGAGGAATTGCCTCGAAGGGAAAATTTCTGTGTCCCTTCTCTGTGCCCACCCTTCCTGGTTTTGCGGTGGCCTCCCTGGAGCCCCCAAGATCCCTTGAGGCCAGAACCAGGTTTTATATTGGCAGCTCAGAGCCATCCTGACTCAGTTATAATTCGCTCCAAATCCTAAAACCATAGTAAGTATGTTAACACTGGAAGGGGTCTTGAAGACCATCTAGGCCAAAGCAGCCATCTCTCAGAGAAAGAAAACCAAGGCTCTGAGAGGCAGGGCCTTGCCGAAGTCACTTGCCAGGTGGTTGTCCCCACCACGGGCGCTCCCTAGAGCCTGGTCTGTAGTATCTTGTCCCGACCTGGCTCCTGGAATGCAGCTGAGGCTTCTCCAACACTTCCTCTTAAGCCTTGTTTAGTTATTCCGTCCCTCAAAAATGCCTACTAAGTACCTGGCATTGTGGTGGACACTCAGGATGCAACTGTGAATAAGCATTCGGATGCAAGGCGGCTCAGAGGTGGACTGTGGAATCAGAATGGCCTGAATTCAAAGCCTGCCTCTGCAATTTGTTTCCTGTGTGATCTTCAACAAATCAGGAGGCATCTGTTATTTTCAGGACCCTATGTAAAATGACATAATCATTTCATCCCTTAGTTAGGGCTACTATGAGTAGCAAATGACAAGACAGTCATAAAGCACCCAGCTCAGTGTCTGGCATACAGAGAGTCAAAAATAGTTCTCATTATTATCACAGTTCGCTTCCTGCCCACTCTCGGGCTCAGAGGGGACTCCAGGCTCATCTGTCACCTCACATACTCATCTCTGGGGAGGTTTTGCTCAGGCCAGTTGACCATCAGCCCAGTCTGGTCCTGTTCACTCTATCTAAGTCTGCAGTTGTCTCTCTACTGGCCTAGCAGATGCCATCTTTAACCTTGACTGGAGTCCCTCTGCTCCCTGCCCCATCCTCTCTGAACTGGCAGCTTAAGACCTGAAGTCTTGCCGTGTCCCTGACTCACTATGTAGTCCCAACCAAGGCACTGCCCCTCTCTGAGCCTTACGTCCTCACCAGTACAAAGAGTGTGTTGGGTTAGGTAATGGTGAAGACCCCTCCTAGAACTCACACTCCTAGATCTCCAGGAAACACCACGCTCTCTGCGTCCTCCCAGGGCCCAGATTCAGGATGGCGGACTCTCAGTGGAGGTCATGCTCATGGGCCTACATTAGCCAGTTCTAAGGAGGTTTCTTCAAGGCAAGAGGGAAGGAGGGCCCCTTCTTAAATGAGGCTATTTTAGCTAACCTCTGACTCTACTTGGCCCCGAGGCTCTATGCCTCTCCTAGGGTTTCTTTATCTGAGGTCCAAGGATTCCTAATGGGAGCTATAACCCTCAGGAAATTATATGCAAATATCATGTGCACTTTTCAGAGGAGTTCCTACTTCGATATCTTTCATCAGAATCTCCAAATGGTTTGGATTCCAGAAAGGTTCAGACCCATTTCTGGAAGTCTAGCTTGTGCCACTTATCTCTTAACCTCTGATCTCCTTGTCTGTGTCAGATGTTCATCTGCTGTTGCCCAACCTTCCCTTTCTTCTTTGCTCTGGGTTGTAATTACCTGTTAACTTATAGCTCCTGCACTGAACTGAGAGCCCCTTGAGAGTAGAAATTGTATCAATCTTATTTATCTCTGTAGTCCTAGTAACCTAACACAACACCCAGCATAGAGTAAGCACTCAGTAATTATGGGTGTCGACTTCACAAATGCAGGGACCTTTGTTGTCTGGTTCATATCTTTATTTTAGGTGCAAGGCATACGACCTGACACATGGTCAATGCTTGGAAAACATTAGATGCAGACAATGATTTGTGGAATGAGTGAACGAGAGAATGGATCCACTCAGGAAGAGGCCATTCCACCCTCCATCTGTACGTGTCCCTGACTCCCCAGACCATGCCTAGGGAATTATATAGTTGTCTTTATTTTTAACTAAAAAGGGTCTTAAAAAATGCTTACTTATGCTGTGCTTGGCTTAAAAGATTGGGGAATCCACCCCTTACTCCCCCAGGTCTGAGGTCAGAAGACTGGGAGAATGGCCAGATGCTTTCATGGTGGTGGTGGCCACAGTGAAGGAACCTCTGCAAAGCTGAACAAGAAAGAAAAAGATGAGGCAAGAGGGAAAACAAGGAAAGACCAGATCATACAAATCCTCCTCAGTGATCAGCGGGTGACAGATGTGACAGCAAGATCTCCTCCTACACAGGCGACAACTGGGTGGCCCAGCCACTCCCTGATTGGGGTTTCCCCACCTAAACCATTCCTGATGTGCACTTTTGACCTTTATTTTCACAGTGATGGTATGTCCTAGGAATATGATTCTATGTAGACTGGTAAGGGGGTGCTTCTCCTCGGGGGCAAAATTCCTACAGGTAGGAGTTTGAGATCTTAGGGAAAATGAGACCTGGAGTCTGAGACAAAGGCAGCAATGGTCTGCCAATGCAGTAGAAGATGAGAGAACAGACTGATAATGGTAGAGTGTGAATGCCTTCCCACCGATAACCCCCTCCAGAAATGATTCGTGAAGATGTCAGAAATATACCAGGGCATTTCTGACAATCCCTCAAGGGCTGAGGAGAAGGCATCCCATTTACCAAATTGCTAAAAGAGCAAGCTTCAATTACAGATAAATATAGATATGTAGATATAGATAAAGATTCCACCCCCACCCCCAACAATCCCAGCCCTAGATAGCTACTGATCTACTTTCTTTCACTTTAGATTACTTTTATCTGCTCTAGAATTTCAGAAATATGGAATCTTATTATACGTAATCTTTTATGTCTGGTTTCTTTGGTTCAACATAAGGTTTTTGAGATTCATCTATGTTGTTGCTTGTGTCGGTAGTCTATTCCCTTTTATCGCTAAGTAATATTCCATTACATGAATATGCCACAATCTGTTTATCCATTCTGACTGGCTCTCTTTGGCCCCGTTACAAAAAGAAGGCAAGCTCTAGGATCAGACCATGCTGGGGTCTAACTCCCCATGCTGTCACTCACTTAATCCTCACAGCAATCTTATGGAATTAGGTACTTTTATGGTCCTATTATACAGATGAGAAAACTGAGGCACAGAGGCATGTTCCATTAAGATTTCTGTGGCAACATCTGCCACCAAAGGAGAGGACCACTCAAAGAAGCATCACTGTAGTTTTTTTGAAACAGATGATGGAGACCAGCACTTGACAGCTGCACTGTGCACCAAAAAAAACAACAGTAAGACCAGTGACCATCGTGGGCTAAAGACAAGGCTATTTCTCTGAGCGAGTGGTTCTACTGAACTTCAAGGTGGAGAATTCCCCCACTAGGAAGGATTGGTCAGATACAGGGAAGAAAGAAAACAAGAACCATCTTGTACATGTAGATATACATGTCCGGCCATAGGAAAAATATCTCCCCGATAGAGCAATAAGCGAAAAGAACAAGCTTCATGTAATGTGTAGAGTATGCTTCCATTTTTTTTAAAAAGAAAATTATAAAAATACAAACTGAAATCACTAATGCTTACACAGCGCTCCCCCCATGCCAAGCACCGACTGCTTTACTTGAATTCATTTATCTAATTCTCACAACAATTCTGTGAGGTCAGTGCTACTATTAACCTCATTTTACAGGTGAGGAAACTGAGGTGACCTGTCCAACTTATTCGGCAAATAAGAAGCAAGCCTGGAATTTGAACCCAAGCGAGCTGGCTTCAGAGCACTGCACTAGCTGCCTCTGCCTCTATAAGCACCATGGAAAGGTCTGGAAAGAATCACAAGAAACCATGGTTCAATGGTTACCTCTGGGGAATGGGATTAGGAGAGCCAGGGGATTTTGTTTTTTTTCACTTGATACCCTCTGCTTTATTTGAGTGGTATTTTAACCGTGAGTGTGAATTGCTTTTATAAAAAAGAATTCTAATACAAAGGTTTTATTTATCAGGTTTTTAAAAAGATTTATGTATGTGGAGCTAAAAACTGAACCTGTCCTGGGGGGAGGAGAGCTAGGGAGGACAGTGAACATTGACACCTTCCCGCCTGCCATCAAAGAGCTGTCGGGGTGAGGGGGGCGGGCACTTGTGGGGGGCTGCGAATGAGAACAAAGAAGAGCAGGTGAATGTCATTAGTCTTCCACAGTTGCTCTCAAACTTGGGTGTGCATCACCACCACCTGGAGGGCCTGTGAAAACACAAATCACGGGGCTCCACCCCCAGAGCTGTGAAGCTGAGAGCTGAGGGGGTGGGGGTGGAGGGGTGCCGCTGAGCACGTGCATTCCCGACAGGTTCCAAGGTGACGCTGAGGCAGCTGGTCCCGGACCTCACTCAGTACCACTGCTCTGCCCTTCTCTAATGGGCAGCATTTTGAATGTATGAAGCATTTGATCATCACCTAGTCTCACCCGATCCTCCCCCGCTGTCCTGAGAGAGAAGGGGACAGGCCAGGGAGGGGCAGCTACACCCACTTCATTGCTAAGGCAGCCAAGAGGCAGGAGAGGGGCAAACCCAGCAGCCTGCAAAGCCCCAATTATCTGCCCTCTGCACCCTTTCCATCTGCCACCAGCTCCCGCCGTGCCACCCCACTCACTAAATCCCAGCCTCACAGGCCTTCTGCCCACCGTGGAATCACCGAGCCAGCGAGTTTCCACCCGTCACCGGCCCTGCGTTCGCACTCTCTCTCCTTGGAACTCTGGAAAGCTGTGTGACACCTTCTCATTCAGACCCTCAGCTCAAATATCACCTCCTGAAAGGGTCTCCCCTGACCACTCCATCCGAAGTCATCACCTCTCCCCTCTCCAGGTACTCTCAACACGGACGCTGTCCGGTACAGTAGCCAGCAAGCCACATGGAACTTTTTCACAATTAATTAAATTAGTCAATTAATTAATTAAAATAATATTTTACATTCAGTTCCTCGATCGCATTAGCCACCTTTCAAGTGCCCAGTAGCCACATGCTGGCTGCTGTTTTGGGAAACGCAGATGTAGACGTTCCTGTCATTACAGAAATCCTGTTGGATAGCACTGCTCTCTTAATAGAGCACTATACTCGATTTTATCAACTTCCTAGTATTTATCACTACCCGGAACCTTATTTACTTGCTTGTTTGCTGTCTGCCTTCCCCTCCTAGAATGTAAGTTGAAGACAGAGAGTATGATTCTCTTTTTCACCATCGTAACCCCAGTGTCTATATAGCACAATACTTAAAATATCTCCAAAATAGACATTCAAGAAATACTCACTGGGCAGGCATTTTTGAGCATCTGCCAAGGTTAGGGATAGGTGCTCTCTAGCAGGGGATGGAGGACACCCTGAGGTTTCCTTGTTCACGTGGAAGAAAATGGACCTGGACTATCATATGCGTATTGTAGTGATGGCATTGTTACCTTTATCTGCCTGCTTCATTCATCCCCACCCCCACCCACCTCAGCTGCTGGGACGCTTCGCCCCCATGCACTTCCCTGGGGATGAGACACTCAGGTGAGCCACAGATGGTATATATTCTCCACTTCAGGAAAAAAAATCACCTTGGGCCTGGGAGAGGGCAGAGCGAAGGGTGGGGTGGGGTGGGGTGGGGTGGGGTGGGGACAGGACAGCCCAGGGCCAGATGAAGAGCAGAAAGAAACAGTGGCTCACGGACCGGGAGTTTTAAATGTGCTTGAGCTACCCCTGAAGGAAGAACCAGCGCTCTGCCCCCTCATCTCTTCCAAACCTTGGACTTTGCTTTTGCCTGCCCCTTAAATTTCCTAGTAAAAATCCCAATTTGTCCCTGATGAACTGAAGGGTAGGAGCGTGAACGGGACATACTCTGGGATCGGTGACACCTGGGTTCGAATCCTAGTTTTGAAGCTTTGTGGCTGTGAGCAACGGGTCTCTTTGAAACATGGTTTTCCCTTCTATAGGTTGAGGGGTTTAAACAAGACAATGAGGGTGTGAGGCATACCATAGTTCCTGGCACGCTGTAGGTGTTTCGTAATTGATGGTTTGCTTTTCTCCCTTTTCTTACCATTATAAGTCCAAAGAACCAGGAGGAGAGTCGATAACCCTTGGAGACAGCAGCTGTGCCAGCTGAAGAAACTGAAAAGAGCTGTGAACAATTGCAGAATATAAGGATAGAAAGGCCAAAAACATGGAGAAACAGAAAGCCAGAGAACACGGGTGAAATTCGGAAAGGGAGTCAGGGTGACTGGCTGAGGTTGCAGGCCCTTCCTGTCCTGGGTTTTCCGCCGGGGAACATGTCTAGCACACGTTACCAAGTCGAAGAAACAGCTCCATGAGTGAAAACTCTGCCAACCACTGCGGAAGACACTGGCCTTTTAAATATTCAAATCGCCAGGGAACAAGCGTGCTGAGGGTGCTGTGTTCCCCCCAGGAGAGCTGAGCTCAAGAGCCCCCCCAAAATGTACGTGCTCTGTGACCAGTCTCATCAGGTTCTGGACATCAGGAGGCCCAGGCCCAGTGTCTGCTCCGGCTCTGTTGCCCTCTCTCTTTCTTGGCGATGTCACTCTACCCCCACTGTTACTTGGATTCTTTCTGTTCTTGGGTTAATGGATGTTTGTTTTTCTGAACCGATGAGTCCTTTGAAAGTCTTCTATCCTTTGAAGTAGGAGGGGGTGTAAACAAAGAAGCAAGGGCTAGCTACCCAGATATGTGGGACATTCTTTCCTATCCAAGAAGGAAAAGGGGGTAAGAGGAAAGGGAAATGAAATAAAGGGAACTGAGGGATGGGCAAGGGAACCAGCACCTGTCAACACACACAGCTGGGAAGCCGTAGGGCTGGTCTGCAAAGCCAGGAGCCTGTGCTCAATACCTAAGGAACAGTAGTAGCTACTAGCATGAGGTGGTGGGGTCTGCCAGAGTGGGGATGGAGGGGTGAGAAGGGGGAGGAGAGCCTGATGGAGAAGAACAGCCCTGGCTCATGTGTCCAAGTGCCAGATGCCAAGTGCCTGAAAGGACTGGGACCCAACTCCAAATCAGAGCTCCAGGCGCCCTCCAGTGGCCATTAGGGATATTGCAGGAGAAAACAGCAGATGAGAAAAGAAACCCTAGATAAAGTTGTCCCGGTCCGCGCCAGGGAGGAGGCAGAGAGGGAACCTCACCTTTGCCCTCAGGTGCCCCACCATCAGTTCAGAACCCCATTCCAATCAGAATCTCCCCCCTACCTCTCCTCCCCGCTACTGCCTGTTCCAGCTGGGGTTCTCTCACTGTGTGACCTTGGGCCTGCAGCTCTGCCCTCTAGGCCTTGGTTTCCCGACTGTAAAATAAAGCGGCTGGGCAGATGAAGTCATAAGCCAGGTACTGTGCTTATTAGCACCTGAGCTCATCTGACCCTCAAGTCCAGGTAAGATTTCAATCATCCTGTCCCCCCATACTCCAGTCACTCCTGAACACCCATGTTCCCGCTTCAGTCACCTGTGAAAAACCCCGTGGCCACCTGCAGAAATTCCGGCCACAGGTTAAGGCTTGGCTGGAAGGTCTGTAACATGGGATGATAAGGGCAATAATTCCTCCCTCACCAGGTTGTTGAGAGGATAACATGAAAATGCCTGCAAATCACTTAGAGTAATACCCAAGAGTAAATATATTAGCTATTTTTATAATGATTAACAGCTACCATTAATTGAGGGCCTCAGATGGACCAGGCACAATGTCAGATGCTTTAGAATAATTCTCACCATCACTCTTGGGGTAACAATTTCAATCCCCGTTTTACAGAGATGGAAACAAACCCAGAGTAATTTTCCCCAGTTACTCTATGACTGGAAGCATTTTAATCTTTGTATTTTCTTACATGCACTTGGGGAATGGTTACCAGATTGTGCTCTTTACCCATAGGGGATGGTTTTTTAGCTTTTAGTTTTTGTTTTTTGGAGGGAGCGGGGGGGGGGGGGGGGGGGGCAGAGAGTGGGGCACAGGTCCTGACTGATACTTTTCTTCCTACCTAGTGTAGAAGGCAGATAAAATCCAGGTGAAACTCATCTATCTGCCCCCACCCTGTCCATTTAGGGGTTCAATTACTGCCTCCCGCTTCCTCACCAACTCCCCCACCCAGTTCTAGCAGCTTTTCAGCCAGGTTTGGGGGCACCATGAGATAGGCAGGGCCAGAGAGCAAAGCGTCAGATCCGCAGGGGGATGGAGGGGTGCAGACTTGCACAGACCCCAGGGTTCCCGTGAAGCCCCTTTTCTTCCCGCAGCCGGCAGAAGGAGCCGTCTGTTCTCGGCTGAATAAACAAGGAGGGGGAAGCGGTGCCCGGTCCCCTGCCCCCCAGCCCGACCCCCGCACAATGCGCCTTTCTCAGAGGAGACGCCGCCCGGGCGCCGCCGCAGCGCGCTCCGTCTGGCCTCCCCTCCCCCTGGCGGCACAGCAAGACCCACAAACCGACCCCGTGGAAACCAGATTTTTTTTTTTTTTTAAGAAAAAGAAAACAAAAAAAGAAATCCAAGAAAGATCTGAGCGCAGCACGCGGCAAGGGCGTGCGGACCTGGCACACGTCCCCTCTGTCCCCCGCAGTCCGGCTTGTGGTCCAGGCGAGGCCAGCTCGAGCACAGCGCTGGGAGCCCGCCAGCGCCTGGTCCCCAACAGCCGGAGCCGAAGGGGCCCAGGCTCAGCCCGCCCCCGGCTCCCAACGGCGCACAAGGGGGCACAGTCCGCGGGTCTGCGTCTCTGTCCGAGTCGCCACGGTGGTCCTCACTTATGAGTGGCCAGCTGATTCTCCAGATCCTCCAAGCGCGCCATCAGCTGGGCGAGTGAGACGTTAAGGAAGCTGTTGGGTTTCACGGGACCCCCTTCCCTTCCCTTCAGCCGGCGCCCCCAACCCCAAAGGATATGGTTCTGAGTCAGACTCTCGAGCGCCCCCAGCGTTCGGCCCTGGAACTCCACCAGGCTTTCGCATTCGCAGGGACTCCGAAGCTCTGTCCCCGCGCTGATGCCCTCCTCTGCCAGCCGGTCACAGACAGTGGGGAAATGAAAATCTGCAGGAGGACCAGCTGGCCCTGGCCAAGGCCCTCTGATGTACCTCTCCCCAGACTATGGTTAAGTGTATGGGCTTTGGATTCAGACAGACGTGGGATGAGTACCAGCTCTGTAGCTGTGAGATACTGAAAACTTCTTTCAACTTTTCTAAGCCTTAGTTTCCTCGTCTGTAAAAATGGTTACAATGAGAAATCCTATTCATTGGGTGGTGCTGAGGATTCTAACGTGTGTGTGTGCGCGCGCGTGTGTGTAGAGTGTTATCAAACCTTGATGCTCATTGGAATCCCAGATCTTGTTAAAATAGATTTGTATTCAGAAGGGAGAAGGAGCTGACACTGTACATTTCTAATAAGCTCCCAAGTGCTGCTGACGCTGCTGGTCGGAGGGCCACACTTTGAGTGGCAAGAGTTCCCAGCAGCACTCTCCAAGTGAAATTTTATGCAGTGATGAAAACGTTGTGTATCTGCTGTGCCCAGTATGATGAGCACAAGCCATATGTGGCTATTTAACACTTGAAATGTGGCTAGTGTGACGGAAGAACTAAAATGTTTATTGTAATTAGTTTAGCACCTTGTTGAAGAGAGCAGATCTACAGCGCTGCCTGGCACAAGTAAATACCCGATCGTGTATTTCAACCAGACCAGTGTTTCTCAAAGTGTGGCCCCTGGACCAGACGCATCAGCATCATCTGGAAAGTTACTAGAAATACAAATTATCAGACTCCACCCCACACCTACTGAATCACAAACTCTGGGGTTGGAGTCCAGCATTTTGTGTTTTAACCAACCCTCCAGATGAGTCTGAAGCACACTAACGTTTAAGAACCGCTGATCCAAGTCTCTCTCTCTCTTCACACAGTTCTACATCTGTGAAATCAAAATAAGTGCCTTACAATTAAATTTGGCACCTGTTTTTTTCTTCGCAGTATAGAAAACAATGGTGACTCTTACAGCGGATGGCATCTTAGGTTCACTGACATTCTGTACACATGTTTAATATGACAGCACAATGCCTGCCACTTGGCTGTTATGATTTAAAAGTAATTTCTTAGTCTTGTGTGTACCTTTAGCAAACTGCTGTATGTCATGTCATTAATGGTACTGATAACAGTCCTGCAAAGTCTCCTGATTTTGCAGATGAGGCCCAAGGTCCAGAGAGCCGGGAGGACCCTGCCCAAGGCCATACAGTCAATTGGTGAAAAGCTTCAACCGCAGAGCCGATTTCTCTTAGAATTCTATAGCTAGAGGCAACCTTGGGCAGCCAGCATCCTCCCCTTTATAGAAGAGGGAAGTTAAGGTAGGGGTGAACGTTAAATGACTTGTTCAAAGTCACACTGTAGGGGACATAAGAGTCAGGATAGGAAGGGCCCTGAAGGAGCAGCTAATCCAGTATCTCCACAATATTCTAATTATTAGAATTAGCCTGGAGGGGGGGCGTGCCTGTATATATATTGTATATGCATATACATACACATATGTATAGAGATACCATATGTATATATGTGTGTGTGCTTGTTTGTTTATTTAAATATAGATTTCTCTATTTACTTATCTATTTAAGTATAGATGCACCAGGCCCGGCCCAGCCCACTGAACCTCATTCTAGAAGTAGGGCCTGATAATCTGAAAGAAGAGTCATATTTTAGGCCTGGCTTAGAGGCTAAAGACTCTGTAGTAAAAGTTACCCCCGAGAAATCCCCTGTATCACCTATAAAGTACAGTACACACGTTTAACAGCCCATTTCTCCTCCACAGATAGCATTGGTCCCTTTTTTCTCAGCTGAGCACCAGACAAAGTAGATGGATTGAATTTATGGGCTACATTGTTAGAAGAAGAAAAAATAATACATAGCTCTGTGTACTTGAATCACACTCAGTCCTGCCACTTTGCCAGGCTTGTAAAGTTGAATTCCAACAAGTTAATGGAATATATAATGTGACTCCACTTAGAAATGCTGTTTGGCATTCCTTTGAAAAATTTTCCCCAAATTATTCTGAACACCCACTGATCTGGGAGACAGATAGCCTAGTTTAATGCTTCTTAATCTTTAATATACATACGAATCCCCTGAGGGTCTTGTTCAAGTGCAAAATCTGACTCATTGGGTAGGTCTTGTTCAAGTGCAAAATCTGACTCATTGGGTAGGGAAATGCTGCAACCCTGCCGCTGGTCCACGGACCACACTTTAAGTAACAAGGTTCTGTCTAGGGAGTCCATCCCCAGGCTATAACTCTGCGAAGTGGGTGGGGGTGAATAGGAAGGGGAGATATGGGAGGGTCGGCAATGAGAGAAGGGAAGGGGACCTGAGACAGATGTGCTCACCCGGGCAGATGCTGCCTTTGAGGTTCTCCAGCAGGTGTGTCATGGTGTTGAAGTCGGGGGAGTAGGACACATGCAGCTCCGCGGGTTCCGAGGCGATCTCACGCAGCTCCTCCTCCACGGCCTTGCCCACGCCCACGGCGTACATGACAATGCCTACCCGGCCAAGGGACACATGGGGCGCCTTAGGCCTCAGGAAAGCCTCTTTCAACCCACTCCCTGCTTCCAACCCAACCCCAGGCCAGTGCATCCCGCGCCAAGCCCACCTTCCTCCTTGGCCCGCGCCGCCCATACTGAGATGTCATCCTGGGAGCGGCCGTCGGTGAAGACCAGGCCCACGCGAGGCACGTTGAGGACACGGGGCCGCGCGCCTTGCGCCTCGGAGAAGCTGTGTTCCACCATGTGGCGCAGTGCCAGCCCAGTCATGGTACCACGCTCCATGTACTCTATGGCCAGGACAGCCTGCTTCACCTCCGCGGCAGTGCCATAGCGGCCCAGCGGGAACTCGGTGCGTACCCGGCTCGAGAATTGCACCAGCCCTATTCGCGTGCCCTCAGGAGACACGTCCAGGAAGTCCACGATCTGGTTCACAAAGCGCTTCACCAGCTCGAAATTCTGCGGGCGCACGCTCTTGGAGCCATCGACGAGCAGAACTAGGTCCACGTGGCCTTCCCTGCATCCTATACAGTGAAGAGAAGGACTCCGATGGAGAGACCAGAACCGTGGCTGGCACCAGCCATCTACGCATCTGGTCCTTCATTCGCAAACGCTTATTATATAACAGACACCATGTGTAAAGTCCTTCCTATGCCAGGCACTGTGCTAATGGAATGATGTATTATTATTATCAGCAGCATCATTATAACCTTTGCCATTTATTGAGTGCTTAGTACAAGCCAGGCAATTGCTAAAAGCATCTTTTTAATAATAATAATAATAATAATAATAACAACCGCCACAATAGCTACCATTTATTGATCATCTACTATGTATCAGACAAAATTCTAAATACTTTACCACTATTAACAATCCTAAATAAAAACAAAAATATTATTGACAGCTTACCGCCAGGCCCTGGGCTAGGTGCTTTATATAGTTTTTTCTCACTCCTCCCAAGAACTTTGGGGATTATACCCATTTTCTATAATCTGAGGTTCTGAAGGATAAAGTGATTTGCTCTGGATTCTAGAGCCAGTAGTAGTAGCTGAGCCAGGATTTGAAACCAGGTCTGTCTGACTCCAAAACCCAAGCTCCTGATCATTCTACAATATAGCCTCTCCTGTCCTCAGCCAGGGACTTTGCTAGGCCCTGAAGGGGGTTCCACAATAAATGAAACATAATCCTGATCCATAAGGAAATCGGGATAGAGCAGAGTAGTCAGACATGCCACATGCTACAGTCAAGGAAAGTTCTAGAATAGATGGGCATGCAGGGAGCCCAAGGTAGGAATAATTCATTCTTCCTGGAGTTGGTGAGGAAGGCTGCATGGTGGTGGTGACATTTGATTTGGTCTTCAAGGATGAGTAGGAGTTCTCCAAGGCAGAAAGGGACATTCTAGGTGGTGGGAGCAGCCTGTGCAGAGGCATGGAAGCTGGGAGCTCTCGACACATTTGGGAATGGACAGGCCAGTACGGTTAAAACGTTCACGTGTGGCACAAGCCAGGCTGATGGGTTGACTGAAACTAGACTGTGATGAGCTAAAGCAGTGGTTCCAAAATTTTTACCACAACCCACATTTTTTTTAAAAGTAGTAACAATAATAATACATCATGACATACTTCATATGTTCACTACAAT
>NW_017731381.1:4643564-4648198 GCF_001890085.2 Hipposideros armiger
CACACACTGGAACTCGCATCCATGGTCTACACCATTGCAAAGGTCCCGGACTCAAAGGAGAGACGACAGGTCAGGATGAATCAGGGCGGACTCCATCAGCTAAGACCCCTCACCCCTCTACACAATGCAGAAGACCCCTCCTCACCCTGACAGCTCCTTCCATCAGGCAGCAAGTCATGGCCCTCTCTGCAATGGCACCGTGGCCCACCAAGGGTGTTAACACACTCATGTTGGCAACTGTGGTTCCCAAAGCTGCAATGGTCAATGGCTGGTGGGAAGGAAGAGGCAGCAAGATGTCACTTCTAATTGGAGCCATCAGAGGTCTCAGTCCAGGGTGGGAGGGCTCGCTCACCCCTGCAGCTCCTCTAATCCTGCTGGAGTACAAAGCCAGCTTGGCAGTGATAGAAATAGAAGCCTGGGGAGCTAACGTATTGGTGCTCACAGCTGTGGGTCCATGGGTCCCTTCAGTGCACAGGTCAATGGCTGGGGAAGGGGGGAGGTCATCATATACCCTAGGGCCGTACTTCTCAGCCCTGAAAGCACAGCTTTTTAAAAAAATACCTATGCCTGGACCCCAGCTCTCAAAGATCCTGTCTTAATTAGTCTGGAGTGGGACCCAGGCATCTGTGATTCCTATATGCATAGCTCTCCTTCCTACTGGGCCAGGTGGCCCTCCCAACTCAAGCCCAGATGATGCATCCCACTGTGTCCCTTACTAAGCCAGGCATAAGCCCAAGAATCCATAGTTGTAGAAGACAGGGCCCCTGACCTGCAGGTGCTCACTGACTTACAGGGGAAGACTAGGATCTGTCACTTCACCCATCTGAGACTCCATTTCCCCATCTGCAAAATGGGAATATAATAGAAGAGAACAATTGCTATTTACAACTTCCTTCTGAGGAGATGCCCTGTTGGGTATCTTGATGGTTTAAAAGTACAAAAATGGCCTAGAGCTACTCTGGGGAATAGGGACTAGAGATAATTGAATTGTCCTGCATACAAAAAGTGAGAATGTGGGATTCCAAGAAAAGAGGTGGGAGTGGAGAGAGGAAAAACAAAGAACAAGAGAGATGGTATGAAGATGAAGAACTGTGTGGGTTGAGCCTACCAGTGAAAAATCCCATTTGGGGTGACTGAGGGTTTTCAGGGTCAAGAGTGCCTAATATTCAATGATAAAGAATGGATGTTTCCTGTCTTGTGTGTGTTTGACTTTCCTTAGATGTAATTCACACCTCTGTTCACACCCATCTTTAGTAAAATGAACATACGGAAAAAAGTTTGGACAATTAAGTTCGTGAACTTTCCACTGTGCTCTTACATGGTGGAAAAGTTAGCAAGCTTAATTGTTTGAATTTTTTGTACACATGCACTTACATATACATGCACATGTCCTTGTGTGCACACGTGTGTAAACCAAGGAAGAGGCTGATTTATATGCATGGACAAGAACAGCATGCATAGGGTGGAGAAATTGAGAGAGGACCCATAAACTGAACGAATTCAGCAGAAGCTCAGTGTGAGAGGAAGCACTTGGGGAAATTCCCAGAGATCTTGAGGGAGGGATTGGAATGTTCATGGGTCATCACATGGGGCTTCAAGCCAGTCTTTTCTAAATTCTAAAAACCAGAAGACCCCATCTGACACCTGGCTTACGGGGAACACATGACCTCATTTTCCAGGTTACTGTGAGGTTGAGAGATGATGTATACAGCACTCCAAGCACAATGTCCAGTTTTAACTTGGCACTCAGCAAATGGTAGCTGCCGTTATGATCCAAGGAGTAGACACACATACACATGAAAAAGAAAACCCCAATTGTATAAGCGAGGCATTGTGTGCCATAGCTTTTCAGAAGGCAAAATGAAGAACCAGGCCTTGAAAGATTTGCAGGTGCATAGAGGAGAGGCAAGAGAGCCCAGGTGAGCAGCCCAGAATGAACTGAGATGCAGAAGCAAGAACGACAGCATATACGGGGCGGGGGTGGTGGTGTATGGAGATCCTCACTGAAGACCCCAATTGTGTCTAAGTAACAGAAACTGTAAAGATGTGCCTGTGAGAAGACACAAACAAGTTTGGGAGTTGTATTGAAGCCAGGTAGGAGATGGGCCTGAAAGAGGGGAGAGAAGACGCAGAAAGCACGCCCAACTGTGAAGTCAAGATTTCTAGCCCTGGTCCCACCAAGGACTTGTGTGTCCCCAGGCACGCCATCCCTTTATTAGACCTGTAAAGTGAGGGAGCTGGGTTTTTACTTCCAAAGGCCCTCCCAGACCCACTGGGCTGGTTCTGGGGGCAGTGGGGGAGCCACAGAAGGCTCAGGAGCAGTGGGCGTGCAGGGCAGGGGTAACTCTCACCCAAACAGCTCTTGTTATCTGCTGCAAGCTGGTAGCCCGTGTTGCAGGCGCAGTGGAATGTGCCTGGGGAGCTGACACATTGGTGCTGGCAGCCGTGTCCCCCCTCAGCACACAGGTCTTTTCCTAAGGACACACAAGAGTAGAATCAGCAAGGGACAGAGGGGCAGAACCCTCAAAAAAGAGAGCAGGATGGGATCGAAGGCAGGGCACCATGCTCAAGTATGGCCTTAGATGGAATATGACTCACTTGAGAGGGGCCAATCCAGGTGGGAAGGCTTAGGAAAAGAAGAGGGCCTGAACAGCCCCTATGAACACGCTCAAAAGAGAGGGGCTCCGGGCTACATGTGTCAATGGGATAGGGCAGAACTCCACTGGGGTAAGGTAGTGGAGGTGGAGAAGTGCTGAATCAAGGTGGGCGGAGTAACTCAAAGTGTGACTAGAACAGATCTTGCAGCATTGTAGGAGAAGCTAAAAATGAGAGTGGGCAGGGCCGTGCCTGTGAGGGCAGGACGCGGCTCTAGAGTAGGCGTTCCTCTCATCTTTGAAGGGCGCTGTTGGAGTTTGACATTAAGCCTGCGGTAAACCACAGCAGCTCATCCTGGTAGGCCGGTACGTCAAATGTTGCACCAGGTGGGCGAAGCCTAAGCCAAAGTGGGAAGAGCTGGCAACTGACACAGCCTGCGGTAGGCCTGAATCGCTCAGCTACCTGGAGGGCGTGGCTAAAGCTGGAATGGGCGGGGACTCCCGGGATGGGGTGGGATTTACTGATGCGGGAACCGGAACCTGAGCAGTTAGAGAGTTCGAGCCTCGCTCTAGCGTTCTCCTAACTCACCACACAGCCGGCCCTGGAACTGCAGGCCAAACTCCTGGATAAGGTCAAAGGACTCAACTAGAAAGACGTGCTCGTCCAGCGGGGGGGACGCCATGGCGCGCAGGGAGCCCACGTCGGCGCGCTGCACCCCCACGGCATAGATTTCAATGCCGCGGGCGCGCGCCTGCGCCGCCACCTCGGCCACGCGATCCTGGGGCCGCCCGTCAGTCACGATGACAGCGACACGCGGCACGCGCGCCTCTGGAGGGCGCGCGCCCTCGGCCACGCTGAAGGCCACATTCATGGCGTACTGGATCGCCAGCCCCGTCATGGTGCCCTGCGCCAGCGGCACCAGAGCTCGGATGGCGCGCTCCATATCCTCGCGGCGCGAGAAGGCGCCGAGCGGGAAGACGCTCTGCACTTGGCTGGAATACTGGATTACGCCGACGCGTGTCGCGTTGGGCCCCAAGTCCAGGCCGCGGAGCAGGCCCACCAGGAACTGCCGCATTGTCTCGAACTCGAAGGGGCGCACGCTGCGCGAGCTGTCAATCACGAACACCAAATCCAGGGGCCCAGTACGGCACCTGGGACCTGCGAGGAGATCAGGAAGGACTTTCCTAAGTCAGCAAAGTTTCATCTCTGAGGAAACCCCTAGGGAAACCCAGGGCGGAATGATACTAACCCAGCATAACAGCGTCTGCACAGAATTAGCCTAGCAAATGCAAGCTATTGGAGATACATTCACTCACCCAGCATTTGATGAGGGCTTGGGCTATGAGACTTCACCAATTCTCTATCCTACAGCTCTGAGGGCTATTCTGAGGAGGTATTATCGATTCAGGAGTGGGTAACGGTTACTGCAAACTCAAACGCCTATAGGGCCCAGGCAGGCAATATAAATAAGTGTGCTGGCGGGATAGACGGTGGACACGCAGAGAGCCTGTATACCTCCTAGAGTGGGCAGCTCCCGCCAAACGTTGCCATGCAGCCATGCAGACCCTGTGTTAGCAGATCCTTAGATTTTTCAAGAGAAGTCCCAAATCAGGATTTTTATGTGAAATGTCCTGATTTTTTTTAATTAACTTAAAATTTTTTAACATTAAACGGGCCTTCTGCTTAAGCCCAACTCTGTTACCTCTAAGCCACATCCGAACAGATGAGGAGACTGAGGCCCAGAGAATTGAAGTGGTGAACTCGAACCCAGCGCCCATGGTTCCATAGCTGTTGCTTTTCTCTCCCCAGCAAGCCTAGCTGGCTGCAGACTGAAAACCTGCTTTTGTTCCCCTCTGCTCGCTGGTGAGGGCTGGGCCCCGGCTCACCTGCGAACTGGAGCTGGGTTTCCCAGGGCTGGAGAAGGAGCAGCAACATGGGCAGTGGTGAGCATGGAAGGACCCTCATGGCGCTTGGGGAACAGAGGTGTCAGAACCTGAAGGGAGAAAGGGAAATAGCACAGCAATTATAGAACTCTCATT
>NW_017731381.1:4649033-4673961 GCF_001890085.2 Hipposideros armiger
TGTGTTGGCTAAGGGGCCGTGGGAAGCCCACATCTGCCCAGCAGGTGCCCTTGCCCAGAGCAAACAGCGGGCCGGGAGCCCCGGGGGCCTTGAAGATAAGGCCTGGGCAGGATATATCCGGCTCGAGGAGGGCCCAGGAGCCGGAGTGCGCCGGGTTCCTGGGACAGCGGCAGTAAACGCAGAGGGTGGTGAGTGAGCGGCGGAGGCTTCGCAGCGCGGCCATGGACCCGGTGGGGGCAGCAGGTGAGCGCTCACCCTCCCGAGGCCCTCGATGACCCTTGAGAATCGCGAAAGATTCCCATTGTACAGATGGGAAAAGTGAGGCCCAAGAAGGCGGCTCGCTGAGCTGCAAAGGAACCTGGGACTCCTGGCTCCGTTTCTCCCTTTCGAGCTGCCTGACAACCTAGCGCCTAGGTGCCTCTGAACCTCTTTTCCTCCCATTCACTCCCCCTGTTCCCTATCTCACCCCACCTCCTGCACCCCATGCCGAAGCTGCGTTAGCCATTTTTCTGTCGCTGACTCTTCGCAGAGGGGGCCAGCTGCCCCTAACCCAACCGCAGCCCCGCCCCTTCCCCCCAGTTCCGTGAATGGGCCTATTCTGCGCAAGTTCGGGTGCCTGCCGCTCACTCTAGGCGGCCTTCCCGTCCCGGGTCTTCTCCGTCTTCGCCTTTCAGGCCCAGTAGAGAGGAACAAAAATCCCTCTGGCAGAGTCCGTCGTGGGAGGGTGACTAAGCCAGATGTGCCAGCTGCTGGAGGTGGGAGGGTGTGGAATGCTGTCTCTAGCTTTGGGCCATAGCGGAGGCCAGCACCCCTGGTGAGCACGCGGGTAAACGCACGAGGGGCCTTTGCCATCTCCCATTCTTTCCTACCTGCAGAAGCCTCTGGGCCCCCAAATCTTGATTAAGGTCCCCCTTATCCTGCTCTTTGCCTCAGCCAACAGCTCGCCTAGCAGCTGCCTCAAAGTTCATCACCTCTCCAACCCCTTCATTCTACGGAGGAAGATACTAAGTCCAGAAAGGGTAGTGTCTCGCTCAAGGTCACACAGCAACGTGGTGACTAGGCTGACGCTAGAACCCAGAGCTCCTAGGAGGGGTTAATCAATCCTTGCGTTAAAATGATAGATTTGGAAATGCCCTTAGGAGGAAAGTGGGCTCGCAAGGGAGGCGAATTCTGTGAGTAATTCCTCAATATTTGGCTGAAGAGTGAACACCTTGAGGTCCTGGGGGTTCTTGGAGGGAGGCGATTAGGGGAAACGTCCCTTCCCCATTTTGGCGACCTTGCTGGTGGGAGTTCAACTTGGAAAGGACCCCACAGAAGTGGGGAAGGGCACTGCAGGTCAGATGCGGACACCCTAGGTGGTACAGCGCGGTTAAGTACGGTCGCCTGGTCGGGCTGGCCGCCTGCTCCCCCACAGACCCCTCAGCGCCCCCAGGCCCTTTGACTCACCTGAGCCTGCCGGACAACTCGGAGGCGCGGCCGCAGAGCGGAGCCGACGGGCGGAGCCTCCCAGGCAGTTGGAGCAGGTAACGGCGCAGGCTGCGCGCCGGAGATGGGGACTGCCAGGCAGCTGGAGCGAGCGGAGGCGGCGGCCGCATTTAACCCGGGCTGGAAGGGTGGGGAGGGGGAGCGCGGGCTGCGACCCCTCCCACTGGAAGGGCGATCCCCCTTTCTCTGCGGGCCGGGGCGGGGCCAGCGCGGCGCCCCCTGCTCCAGCCACCCTGGGAGCTGCGGACGCCGGCTGCAGGGCCGGAATTCGGTACAGCGGGAGGCTGGGCAGCTACCCACTCCGCAGCCGGAATGCGTTGGAGGCCTCCGAGCCACTTCCCCAAGGAGAGCCCCAAGGGGCGGAGCGGGACCTGGCTGGGCAGCCGGCTGCCTGGCCCCGCTTCCGAGGGCGCGGCCCGGCTATTGCCCTCCGCTGCCCCCTCCTAGAGTGAGGAGAGGCCCCGGACACTGCTCCTGCGAAAAGGGTAAAGGATTCTGAGGGACAGCCTCAGGCTCTCCCCGGACCCTGGCTCTCCCCGGTCCCTCCTGGTGGTCCCTCAAATCTCTGCCATCATGGATTCTGTAATTGCTTAAGTCTTGGGCCCAACCCGCCCCCACCCATCAAAACTCCCAGGCTGAGAAGCCATCAGGCCCTTGGGCTCTGACCGACCCACTTCACAGGGCCGATGGAGACCATGTGATCAAGGGAAGACGGAAAGCTGAGACAGCAACAGGCCCCTTCTCTTAAGAGAAAGTGGGGAGGGAGTGTTGCTTTGACCCCGGAAAAACTCAAATGTTTCCCCCAGGACCCCGAGGACAGGGTTGGGGGGCCCTTCCATGTTTGCAGGCATCTGCGGGCAGGCAAGGGAGAGCACTCTTGTCCGGGGTTTCAGCAAAGGCGCTTCTCCCGTTGGCATCAAGACTTCACAGGGGTCGGTCCCCTTAGAGTTCAGGGAAGCCATGCACCCTCACATACTCTGCCTGCTTCCCAAGGCCGACACAAGTGCGGCCTTTGTGCCGCTAGGGCCTCTCCCCAGTGCTCCAGGCTGCAATGGGCGTGGAGCCAGACCCGCGGGGTGGCGCCTGGGTGGTCCTGGTGGGCTCCGTGCAAGCCTCACTGAGCACCACACAGCCCAAATATTTAGCCCACGACTTGCACGCGTCCCCTCCCTTGCCTAACACTTCCTCGCCCTGACCACGAGGCGGCAGCACTAGAACTTCGTTTTATTCAACTCGCGCGCTTCGGGCTCCTATCCACCTCGGCCCTTGACTCTCCCTGCTGCGGGCCTCCCAGGTCATCCCCAGAACGCGCCACAGTCCTGAGGGAAGGCGTGCGCCGGTGCCTGCAGCAGCAGTGTGAGCAGACAGTGCGGATCCTGCATGCCAAGGTGGCCCAGAAATCATACGGAAATGAGAAGCGGTAGGTGCCTCAAGGGCCCCTCCTACATCCCTGTGGCTTTCAGCCTTATGGACCCCTCCCGGTTTAGTGTCTTTTAGAACCTAGGGAGGGCTCGGGGACTCAGGGCTCAGCTATTGGCCAATCGGGGGGCCTTTTCCCTCAGCCGCCACTAGTCCCCACTTTGGACTTAGCAGAACCTCCCTGGGAATCTACAGTCCCCATTCATTTCACTCAATTCATCCATCCATTCATTCATACGTCCATTCAACAACCACTGAGCGTTTATCATGTGCCAGGCTACCTGGGCACCACTGGGCACTGGGCATACAGCTGAACAACCCGGATACAGTCCCTGCTCTCATGTCATCTTCACTACAGTGTGGAAGAGACAGACAATAACGTCCCCACAAATCAGTGAACGAGACACTTCCAGATTGTGATGAGAGCTAGACGGGAACTAGAACAGTGCAACGTGACAGGAGCAGAAAGAGGGGTAACATCTGAACTCTGGCAGAAAGTGTGTTCCAATTAAGAGGAACAGAAAATGCAGACCTTGAGGCGGTACCAACTTGGCCTGTTCTCAGTACAAAAGAAGTTGGAGCGGCTGGAATTAGAGAAGGGGAAGGGAGCGTAGGAAATAAAGTTGGAGAGGTAAGCAGGGATCAGCTCATGTGAGGACTTTGAATTTAAACCATTGGAGGATTTTAAGGAGACAAGTAACATGATTGACTCATGCTTTAAAAAAAAAAAAGCAATCTGGCTGCTGTGTGGGAAAGCGGGTTGAATGGGGAGGAGAGGAAGCAGTAACAGGAAAGCTAATGCAGTGGTCCAGGCAAAAAGTGATGTCAGGTGGGGCCAAGGTAGAGGTAGTAAGAAGTCAATGGATTCTGGGTATGTTTTGAAGGTGGCCTGGACAGGACTTCCTGATGGGTTGAATGAGGGGAGCTACAGAAGAAGATTCAGATGATAATGGGGTTCACAGTCTTAGAGACGCCTGAGGAGGGTGGTGGGAAATGTCTGCTACCTTTAAGGTGCCTACAAGACAGTCGAGTGGAGATGACACACGAGTCCAGCGCGTACATGTCTCCGCAGGTTCTTCTGCCCCCCGCCCTGTGTCTACCTCGCAGGTCCCGGCTGGAGGGTGAAGCCAGTTCAGGGCCAAGGTGAGGGCGGACTCCAGGGCTGTGGTGGCCTCCGGTCGGGGAACTACGCAGTAGTAGACGGGGGAAACAGGGCGGTTCGCAAGCGCAGTCTCGCCGCACCCTCTGGCGGCGAAAACTAGGCTTTCCGGGCACTTGAGGCCTTTCCCGAGTCTTTCCAGAGACCCCTTGCATCCCTTTCCAGCCCACCAGGCAGGGGAGACGGGGCCCACGGTCTGCGGTTACATGGGACTGGACGGCGCGTCCGGCAGTGCCGCCGAGACGCAGAAATTGAATTTCGAGGAGCAGCCGGACTCCAGGGTGAGAGTGCATGGGAGGGGGTCCTATTCACGTTCCCATCCTTTCTTCTCCCTTCGGGAGGAGGGCTCATTTACTCCCCTGCCGAAGCCAAGAGATAGGTATGAAGGCCGGAAGACCGGGGTTCTGCATGGAGGGTGCGCCCAAGAGCTTGGATGGTGCAGCTTCATGTTACATCCGACGGGGAGGACGCCAGATAACTGGGGGAAGTCAGTTCATCCGGTGGCGGAGGGCTGAGATGAGCCAGCCCCACCATCCCTGCGAACCCCGTATAGGAATTCGGTTGCGCCAAGACCCTATACATCTCAGACGCAGACAAAAGGAAGCACTTCCGGCTGGTGCTACAGCTAGTGCTACGAGGCGGCCGGGAGCTGGGCACCTTCCACAGCCACCTCATCAAGGTCATATCGAAGCCCTCGCAGAAGAAGCAGTCGCTGAAAAACACCGACCGTGAGCAGGGCGGGGCCTGGTCGCAGGGCAGGGCGGGGAGGAGCTGTCACGTTTGCAGCGACTGGATTTGGGAGGGGGAGAGGCCTGGATGGTAGGCGTGGGGCCAGAATGGGAGAGGTGGAGTCGGAGCCGAGAGGGGCGGGGTCTGGATGAGCGGCAGCCGTTTAGATCTGGGAATGAGAAGTTAAAGAAGCACAGGCAGAGAAGAAAGGGAACAGATACCAGACTTGAGGGAGGGGAGTGAATTGGGGCCCCCCCAAAACGTCTGGCAGATGCTAAACTAAAGACAGCTTAAAAGTAACAATAAAAAGAAATTCAGTTAAAAATATTTATTCAGGGCCTGCTCTATGCCTGGCTAGGTGCTGGATCCCCATAAAACAAGGACAAGTGTCTGTTCGGGAGGAATACACACAGTCTGGTAGGGGAGAGAGACACGCATAGCTGATCAGAGACAGTTTGAGATAAGTACTGTCCTGGGTGCCAAGTAACAAATCCCAGGCTAGAAGCTTTGAGCATATGGAGGAGGGAGGGAGCTGGAATAAGAATGACACCATCACCACTACCCGCTCTGGGAGGTGGGAGGGAGGCATAGGAAAAGGAAGGGCTGGCTTTCCTGGCTCACATTGACATGCATCATCCTATTTGATGATCACGGTGGCCCTGTGAGGCCGATGCTATCATTGTTCCTGTGTCGTAGGAACGACGAGGAAAATGAGGTTTGGAACAAACGTTTGGAACATCCAATAAATATTTGGGCCTATCATATTCCAGGTGACTCGCCTAAGATTGGTCATCTAGGAAGTGACGACAGCCAGGATTTGGACATGAGTCAGTATGACTCTGGAGCCCAGCTCCTGCCGCTACACCGTACTTAGCTTCTGTCTGTTAAAAATCCGGAAGAATGTCTCAGATCCAGGCAGGGCCCTGGCTGGCGCTTGGTATCAGGAAAGGGCCAGGGGAGGAGTAAGTGGTATAGTGTGAAGGGTGTAAGTGCAGACTCTAGAGCCAGGCAGCCTGGCTTTGAATCCTGGCTCTGCCCCTTGCTAGTCGCATGATTTTCAACAAGTTGCTCTTTTAAGTAGAGATAATATTATTTACCTCAGAGGGTTATTGAGACACTCAAATGAGCAAATACCTATAAAGCATTTAAAGTAGTACCTGACACACAACAAATGTTAGCTGTTATTCAATGGATGGGAATTTGGGCTAAGTATAAATTAAGCACCTACAGTATGCCTAGCACTGTGAGGGGACAGAGGGAGATGACCCAGGGCTTTCTCCCCAGGTGGTCCAACTGCAATTAGAAAACAGAACTGTGGCTCTGCTTATGTGATGGACTGGAAGAGATCGATGTCAAGCCTTAGAAACACTGTACTGCCGTTTCACACCACATGGCCTCTGCTTATGCAGCCCCCTGAGAAACTCCTAACTGCCTCATGCTCCCAAGTGGAGAGCATAAGCCTCCTCCAGGAAGCCCTCCTTAACCCAGCCCTTACCGCATCATACTGAAATTCTCTGTTTATGTCCCTATCTCCCCTCTGAGACAGTAAACTCCTCCAGAGTAAAACTATGCCTAAATCACCCTTTGGTGCCCAGTGCCCAGCACAGTGCCTGCCACAAAGTAGGCACTTAGTGAATACGTGATAAAATTCTACTTGTTGAACGGAAGGATGCCCAGGCAGCAAAGAGGAGCAGGCAAAAATGCAGAAGCAGGACCCGGGCAGGTACTAGGTAAACAGCTGTGAAATATGACTATCCAGTATGTCTGGGCCAGTGGGTATATGAGCCAGACTGGCAACAGGAGACAAGGATTCAGATGTGTCTAGTAAGTTCAAGGGACCAAGCCAGGCCAGAGCACTGATTCCACCTCCCCTCACAGTGTGCATATCCTCGGGCTCCAAGGTCTCCCTCTTCAACCGCCTGCGCTCCCAGACGGTCTCCACGCGCTACCTCTCTGTGGAGGATGGGGCCTTCGTGGCCAGCGCGCGCCAGTGGGCTGCCTTCACACTCCACCTGGGTAATCGCATCAGCAGGCCGGGGCTGGGCACTTCCCATGCATTAGCTTATTTCATCCTCACCACAATGCCTCAAGGAAGGCAAACTCTTCCCTTGGACCTGAGGCTTTGAAACCCAAAGACTGGGCCAAAGGTCCCAGTGAGTTGGTGACTGATCCAAGCTCTTCTGGCTCCAGTGTCCAGCTGGTTCCCTCATCTCAGCCCCAACCCTGGGGGGGGGGGCACACACAGATATTTGTGAGGATGGCCACAAATGACCCCTCCAGGATGACATCCTTCAGCCTTAGCTGTCTCCCTATGCGCCAGCCCTACCCACAAGACTCATGTGTGATGTCGGGTGGAGCCAGAGGCAAAAAGGGCAGGATTTGGGGCAGAAGCTTGGGCCCCCTGAAACCCTCCTTCCTTCCTTTCACCCCCAGCTGATGACCACTGTTCTCAGGGGGACTTCCCACCTCGAGAGGGCTACGTCCGCTATGGCTCCCTGGTGCAGCTCGTCTGCACTGTCACAGGCATCACACTACCTCCAATGGTATGGGACGGGAGGGCCCCCACTCAGATCCATGCAGAAGGTATGACCCACATGGGCAGGGCTGGAGGGTGAGGGCCCGAGGCATGAAGACACCTATTCAATTCTCACCCAGGATACTCAGTGCTTTGTGGGGTTGGTTGGAGGTAAAAGGCTGGTATGGGGGAAATCTGCCAGTGCCCACATGGCTATTGGAGTAGCAGAAAGCTGCTGGGAGGGTGGCCTCTGGGCACCCAGGCACCTTGCTGCCACCTTTCTGTTGTAGATCATTCGTAAAGTAGCCAAACAGTGTGCGCTCCTCGACGTGGATGAGCCCATCTCCCAGCTACACAAGTGTGCATTCCAGTTTCCAGGTGGTCCTCCAGGAGGTGGTGGCACCTATTTATGCCTTGCCACAGAGAAGGTGGTGCAATTCCAGGTGAGAAGCTGAGAATATCAGCACCAAGCATCCTAGAAAGTCAGAGAACCGCAGAATGTAAGGCCACCATCATCATAATGGCTGCGATTTACTGAGCAATGCTGCCTCCCATGGAATGTTAGAATCAGAGACGGTCAGAACAGAATCAGAGAATGTAGGAAAAATAGTAATAATGTTACTGAGCAATATTCCTTCCCAAAGAATATTAGAGCCATAGAATGTAGGGATATGAAATTGTAGAGTGTAAATAAAAATAAGTAATACTGTTGAGTATCACTGACCAAAGACTGTTAGAAGCACAAAATGTTAAGACATAGAATTGTAGAAGGTGGAAATTATTATTATTACCATGATTATTATTAAGCAATACTACTCCCCAAAGAAGATTATCATCGTATGTGGAGAGATAAAATCATAATATGTAGAAAATAACATTATTGACCAATATTGCCTCCCAAAGAATTTTAAAATTGTAGAAAGTTAGGGCACAGTGTTTTTTGTTTAAAAAAAAAATTGTAGAATCCTAAGGAATAGACTTTTAGAAGCCAGCTTGTCCAGGTAACTTATTTAAAACTGAGAGAACTGAAGTGTTTTGTCCAAGCTCACAGAGCGGGTAAACAGCAAAGCCCGGGATTGGAACCCGGAAGGAGGAAGCCCGGGCATGATGCGGGCTCCCCGGTGCTGGTGGCCACCATGGAAACGGATGCCCGGTCCCCTCCGCTCTCCTCCAGGCCTCCCTCTGCCCCAAGGAGGCGAACAGGGCTCTGCTCAACGACAGCTCTTGCTGGACTATCATCGGCACCGAGTCGGTTGAATTCTCCTTCAGCACCAGCCTGTCGTGTACCCTGGAGCCTGTCACCCCAGTGCCCCTCATCAGCACCCTCGAGGTGAATCTGGGCGCTGGGGGTCGCTGTCCGGCTGACTGCGCTGGGGCTGCGGGGTGGGAGGGGAGTGCTGGCGAGGGCGGGCAGCAGGCCTCTTGGCCACATCTTTCCCCACACCACCTGGTCCCACTTTCCCCCAGCTGAGTGGTGGGGGCGACGTGGCCACGCTGGAGCTCCACGGTGAGAACTTCCACGCGGGGCTCAAGGTGTGGTTCGGGGACGTGGAGGCCGAAACCATGTACAGGTATGGCAGTGGGTCCTGGGGAGCGGAGGAGGGGGCGCAGGTCATCAGCCCTAACCGATGTCACTGCAGCCCTAAGTCCTGTGCCCCACCCTCAGGAGCCCGCGGTCTCTGGTGTGCGTGGTGCCGGACGTAGCCGCCTTCAGCAGCGACTGGCGCTGGCTGCGTACACCTATCACAGTGGCGGTGAGCCTGGTGCGGGCCGACAGCCTCTTCTACCCCAGCGCCTTCTCCTTCACCTACACCCCCGAATACAGCGCACGGCCGGGCCCCCCGGGCCTCCCGGAGCCCGCCACCGACACCGACGCCGATGCACTTCTAGAAAGCATCCACCACGAGTTCACACGTACCAACTTCCACCTTTTCATCCAGACTTAGGCGCGCCCAGGCCTGGCCCCAGGCAGGTTTTCTGAGTCCTAGGCCCTGCCCTCTGCCCCTTTGTTGTGGAAGGAAAGGCCAGCGTTCAAGCTGCAGAAGGCCCTCACCATAGAAACCCGGCCCTGCGGTTCTGACATGGGTCACTGGCTCCTCCTTTGACATCTAGGAAGACAAGACCTGAGTGATGCTGTCTTTGCGTCCAATCTCGAGTGTGGCCCTCTCCCTGCCTTTGCCTCTGCTTCACTCTCTAAATCAAACAATCTCTGTCTGTCTCCCTCAGTAACTTTGTAGATCTCTCTATTTGTGTGTTCCTATCACTCCATCTTTGTCTCTCTCCTTCTCTCTGTGTGTCTCATATACAGCTTCACACACTCTGAGGAGCCAGGCCTGGGGCATTTGCTGGGTCTCCTTTTGAAGAGAAAACACAGAGCTCCACACACCCAGGCATGGCCTGCAGAATACTGAGTCTTTCCTGGAGCACCAAGTCCCACCTGGAGCACCACGTCCTGCTTGGAGCACACACACCTGCCCCTCCTTGTATTCCCTATAGCTGGAGCCAGGCATAGTAACCTTGCCTGTGTTTGCTGTCTGGCCCACACCTTTGGTGGCTGGCAGGTGCCTGGGCCAGTGGGCAGGTCCTGTCATCTTGACCGTCCGCCCATGCACGCCTCTTGCAGGCCCAGTAGGATGCAGTCTTGAGGATCAGGGATCCCTCCGCCATGCTTGCAGCAACCCCAATCCAAGGCAGAATCTGATCTGTATGACACACCTGCCTAAGAAGGGAGGTGCCCAGTGTACTTCACACACACACACACACACACACACACACACACACACACACACGAACTAAAAGTGCGATGGAGCAAAGTCTACCCTTTTGACCCTTTCTAGAGAAGGAATGGGGTTCAGAAGCAATTTGCATCCCTGACCCCTGTACCTGCCCTGGGGGCCACCTCTTGGATCTTATGATAAGTTACCCTACTAGATATCCCCTACCCCAAGCAAAGATGCACCCCGAGCTCAGATGCAAACACAGGACACAGGACACAGGACAAAACTTTCCCAGGACAACTCTGGGCAGAACTCCTGGGATCGACTGGGCAATAACCCAGCTGAGAGAACTCTGCCTGGAGCCCAGGGACCAACTCACAAGCCATCCCTGCCCAGCCTGCCCACCCTCTGCCTGGCCTGTGCTCTATAGGGAAGCAGAAGAAATGGGAACATAGATATCACGGGTGCCAGCCACCTGTACCAACCTCTGCTGGTGCCAAATGGAGAGAACTGGTCTGCAATGTGGGTTCAGGGCTCTCACTCCCCTGGGCCCTTCCTTGAACTCTGAAAAGGGGCTCACTTCCTGTAAAACTCCTCCCCCGGAACATGGAAAGTCCTGTGAGAAAGAAGATGCTGAGGTTTTCCAAGGGGTTTGCTCTTTAGACTCCCCAAAGTCTCCATCAGCAGACTGAACCCGCTATGATCAGGAAGGAGAAACTTGTTCAAAGCCCGTCATGGCCCCTGAGAGTGAATCCTGGCAGAGAAATGCAAGGCACAAGTTGAACGGGGAATGTCCCCAACACGAGTGCACGCCTCAGGAGAGTTTGGGCTTATTGCCCGTGATGATGTTGAAGCCGGAAACCACTCATAAGGAGAATAAGAGGAGTTTCATAGCACACCACAGAGGAAGTTGGGGCTCAAGGGCCCATTCAGCCCTGCCCTGAAGTACCTCCTCTGCCACTCCACAAGGCAGGAGTGCCAGAGGCCAAGAGCCTAGTTTGGCCTGAAATCCCAGGCCCAGACGTGCAACTCTGTCATCTGTCCTCCTGCCCATCTTGGATCAAAGGGCTTTGTGTACGTGTCAAGTGTCCCCTCTAGTCTATGAGCTTCATGTGGAAAGGAGCTCATTGCTGCGTTCCCTGGAGGGTGCAGTACAACGCCTTGAACACCGAGTTGGGGCTCAATAAATACCAAATTGCATTGCGTGGTATTGGTAAATATTTGGAGATGGCAAGTGCAAAGTGAAACCAGCAGGTGGCACTGTTCCCTTCCTAAGAATTGAGGTTTCCTTTATCGTTCAGCTGTTAGGGTCCATAAAAATAATCTTACCTTTCAAGCCCTCAGGATCAGAACCTTCCAGGGCTGAGAATCCTTGCTCTCATCCATATTTCCCCCCTCATTTTACAGATGAGGAAACTGAGGCTCTGAGCAGATTGATGGCAGAGCTTGATTTGAATCCTATGCTCCTGATGAGAAGTCTGGGGCCCTTTTAATTCTCTACCTAACAGTCTTTAATTCGCTGCTAGGTCGGTAGAGTGTGTGTGTTGTGTTACAAGGAGTGAGGAACAGGGTGGGGTGAGGGTGGGGGAGATAGGGCCCACTGTAAGAATAAGTTCAAAATCCCTGTTCCGAAACCTCCCTAAAAGTTTACCAGCTCTCACACTGCCTGAGGTTCCACTATGAACAAGCTAGTCTTCTGGCTTAAGCATGGACCTTTGGGTTTCTCTCTCATCTGTTTCTTTTGTTTCCTCAAAGAGAAACTCATCACCACAGAGTGGGTAAAATTCTCAGCCACCTTCCTCCCTGGGGAGGATGCTTGCTGGCCGCTCAGGGCATAGATGGTGCAGATGTCGCGGAAGAGAGGAAGTGGCTTAAAGGGAAATGAAACCAATAACACACCACCTAATAAGTTATGTGACAGTCAGCCCTGGCCATACTTACCAATAAAGGCCCCCCAGTCAGGCCTGGCTCTGTTCCAGACTCCAAGGGACAAAGGCAGGCGGGGCAGTTTGTGGCACAAGAATGCTCTCAGTGGTGAAGTGGTAAAAACACAGGCTGGCTGCAGGCCACGGGGGCACAAGGGTGGGAGTGGGGGATGGGAGGGACAGGCAAAGATCTAGGAAAAGGCACAGCCTTGTGATCAAGTTCTTTAGGTACTTGCTTGGCTTATAAAGTGTTGAAGTGGGGCCCATTCTGCCAAGCTCACCCCCAAGCCACTATCTGATTCACAACATTCTCCTCCCCAACCTGGGCTGGAGTCTGAAAGTACACCACTAACACCTCACCCTGAGGAGGGGTATCCTGGGCTTGGATGGTTTTGTTCTGGCCTCTACATACACTTCTACTCATACTAATTACTCGTATGCATTTTTGGAGGGGTCACCTTAAAAGGAAGGAATGCAGATCTGATGGTGACTTTTCAGACAACAGCCATCTTAGAGTCAAAGCGGTGTGTACGAATAGGTGAGCTTGGCAAGCTCAAATCATTTAACCTCTCTGTGCCTCGGTTTCTCCTTCTGTAAATGGGGATAAGAATATTCGTTTTATAAGATGTCATGAGGAATAAAATGATATATGTCAAGCACTTTCAACAGGGCCTAGCCCACAGTTACCACTTTGTATGGGCCAGTTGCTGTCATTGTTACACCAGAAACACTTGTAGAGATAATCCAAATAGTGCAATCTCTCTCCATTTCACAGGCGGGGATTTGATGGTCCAGAGGACGTAAGTGACCTTCCAGTATTAGTTTTCTATGTCATGTAACAAATTACTACAAACATAGTTAAAGCAACATACGTTTATTGTCTCACAGTTTCCATGGGTCAGGAGTCCCAGCACAGCTTAGCTGGGTCTTCTTCTCAGGGTCTCCCAAGGCTGTAACCAAGATGTCAGCCAGGGCTGCCGTCCCTTTAAGGCACAGGGTCCTCTCTTCCAAGCTCACACAGTTGTTGGCAACATTCATTTCTTTATAGCTGTAGAACTCATGGCATCTTGCTTCTTGAGGGTCAACAAGGGAGCATCATTCTTATCAGGAAGGTTCCAGCCGCTCTTTTAAAGTGATCAGACTTTCAATTGATCAAGTCTGGCCCACGCAGGACGAGCTCCCTTTTTGCTAACAACTCAGAAATCAAGTTGTTTGTGACCTTCATTACATCTGCAAAATGCCTTCACCTTTTACTCTCTGATGGAACCTAATCATGGGAGTGACAGCCATCGTATTTACAGGTCCTGCCCACACCCCTGGGGAGGGACTGCATAGGTTGCAGACACCAGAGGGCAGAGATCGTGAGGACCATCTTAGAATTCTGCCTATTTCCACTCCCCAAAACTGCACAGCAAATTATTGGCAAGGGAACATCTATTTGGCCTGCAGGCCCTCCCATGACCCATGAAGGAAACGCCCCATGCAGGGGTCAGTACTTCTGCTGCCTCAGAAGACTGGCAGGATCATGAACAGCAATGGCCTGGTATTGTCCAAAACACACTTTGTACCCCCCTGCCCGATTCTCGGAAATAATATTACACCAAGTTCCACTCGGAGTTAGCTCTCCCAATAAATTAACCTCTGTGCAGAGTTGACCAGCAGTGGGGCTATAGTAACCAGCCTTTAACGTGGCGTCTAATGTCTTGCCCCCTGCCCTTCCGTATGTAGTCCCCTCTCAGGAGCAGGGTTGATCTGTGTGACCAGTAGGATTTGCAGAAGTGACGGCATGTGACTTCCACGGCTCGGCCCTAAAAGGCATTGTAGCTTCCACCTGGTTCTATTGCATCACTCTCTGGGAAAAGCCCAGTGCGGTCATGAGGACGCTCAATCAGCCCCATGGGGGTCCACATGGTGACGAACTGAGGCCTGCCGCCAACAGCCGGCACCATCGCGCCAGACATGCGAGTGAGCCACCTTGGAAGTGGACCCTCCAGCCTGGTCAAGCTTTCCGGTGGCTACAGCCCTGGCCAACATTTCAAGTACAACCTCGTGAGACCCCAGAACCACCAAAGTAAGCTGCCCCCAAATTCCTAACCCACAGAAACTAGGAGAAATATGTATGCCGTCACAAGCCCCTAAGTTTGGGGGTAACTCTACACAGCAGTAGATAATATAGAGGCCTCCTAGAGGTCTTACCTTACCTGAAAGATGGCGCTGACGAGGAGAATCAAGTGCCAGTTATCGAGCACTTACTGCGTACCAGGCTCTGACCTACCTCCCCATAGGCTATTGGAGCACAAGGTACTAATAACAGCTGGCGAAAGCTGGACTCCAAACCCAGAGGTTTGACACCACCCAACAAAAGAACATTCCTGCGACACTGTTAATGTTTTGTATCGGCACCATCTCACAGAGTAGCCACCAGCTGCATGTACCTACGAGCCCTTAAAATGAAGCTAGTTAGTGCAACTGAGGGAATACAATTTTAATTTTTTAAATTTCAATTCATTTAAATCACAATAACCATATGTGACAAATAGCCATTCAGACAGTGCAGGTGGAAGAGACGTGAGGGCTTTGGCAAGACCCCAGTTACAAGGAGCAGCGACCCCCTCAAGCTTCGTGGGGCTCAGGAAGATAAGTGTGACGAGGGTCTCGGGAGAGATTTGAGACCAGACCCACTGTTTCAGAGGGGGTTTGTGGGGCCTGAGCAATCCCCAGTGAAGGGGCCCTGGACACCATAAATCCTCTGATGGGCAGTGTGGTTATGAGCAGACTCTAGATCCCGCCTGCCTGGGTTCCAGTTCCAGCTCTTCTATTGGTAGCTGTGTCAATTTGGACAAGTTATTTAAGCTCTCAGCTGCAGTTTCCCCACCTGTAAAATGGGGATGCTAACAGCACCTGCTTCATGGAATTGTTGACGATTAAATGGGACCAGGTGTAAAACATAGAATGGGTTCCTGGCCCATGTGTGTGTGATTTGGGGGGGCTTGCTTCCACTACCAATTTCTCTTTCTAGTCTTCTTGGGACCCCAGGGAAACACAGCCAACAGGCACCAAGGGAAAACCATTAAAGTCCAAGGCTGTGGAATTAAGACAAGCTAAGGGCAGGTGGTCCCTTGGTCTAAAGGATTTTACCCACTGCACTGGGTTGTTATGAGGATCGACAGAGACATCTAGAGCCTGCCAACTCCAATGGCCACAGAGGCCAAGCAGGTGACGTGAGTGAAGCTGGCGGAAGGAGACTGTGGCAAGACGGAGAACCCACATCTAGGCTGGCTCGTGCCTGTCAGCAACTCCCGATTGTTGCCAGAAAGCCTGAGAGTTGTCAGGTCTTCCTTTTCCCAAGAGAAGTGGGGAATCTTAAGTTTTATGGGAAATGGCCGCATTTCTATAGTTGGCAACGAATCCAAGGACTTTTGTGTTTGTTTTTTAAACACGGTGCCGCCTAAACAAAACACTGAGGTAGGCGCTACATGCCCCACAGGCCACGACCTGCATGCACCGTTTCTTCTCTCCTCTCCAGGCCCTTCCCTGGCTTCTCACATCTCTGCCCCCAGTATCTGGCATCCCAAAGGGCATTCAGTCAGGGCAGTTATCTCAGGCTCCACCGAGGTCAAGGGAGCGAAGCCAGGAAGGATGACATCTTACAAACTTGAAAACCAGAGGCAGGAGATCTAGAAAGTACCAGGTTTTATTATTTTATCAAAAAAATCAGTAACAGACAACAGTGTGAGGGGGCTCGAAGAGGTGCTCTCCCAACATAGCCAGAGGAAAGGACTCAGGGGTGGGGGCGGGGCGGGTTGGTAGAGAAGAGGACCCAGCCAGCCGGGAACCCTGGGTTTTGGGGGTGAAGGGTGCAGGAAGCAGGATTGATATCCGCGAACCCCAGCCAGTGGGGTCAGAAGACAGCCTGCCCAGGCTATGCCACCAGACCTCTCTCTGGAGGGGGAAGGTGGACAGTAACAGGCTCCAGAGCTAGGGCCTAATCAGCCCTCCCCACCGAAGGAATGCAGATCTGATGGTGACTTTTCAGACAACAGCCATCTTAGAGTCAAAGCGGTGTGTACGAATAGGTGAGCTTGGCAAGTTCAAATCANACCCCCACCCCCACCCCCACCCTACCTTTGCCCAGGGAGACAAAGGTCATCCCAAGGAAGCTGGGGCTGTGACTTGCTAAGCCAGTTTCGTTCTCCAGCAGTGCCGTCCAATAGATGGAAATGGTCTCTATCTGTTTGCTCGCTACGGCAGCCACTTAGCCACGTGTGGCAACTGACCACTTGAAATGTGGTTAGTGTAACTGAGAAATGGATTTTTAACTTGATGGAATTTTAATTGATTTAAATAGCCACCCATGGCTAGTGGTTGCCGTGTTGGCTAGCTCAGCTCTCCAATTTTCTCTAAAATTTGGAGAAATGAAGGAATACCAGCTGGACTCAATGCAGAAGCTAGAAAGAAGGCGGAACCATCTGCCCTCAACTATCCTAGCCCGATGAAAAGAAGGCACCAGGTATGGGGCAAGAGAAAGAGGCAAAACCCCACTCAGCCACATAAAAATTCACTCACTCAACCACCCAGCCAACTTTAAATTGGAAATATCACACTAGCTCCTGAAAAAATATATTTGTCTATTTTTCTAGAACCAAGGAAGAATAATATATTACAAGAAAAGAGACACAAATATCCCCACCATCCCTTACATTATATTTTGGGATCTGCCAGAAAACTATGTCTCAGCAAAAGCTACTTAAGAGGAAGCAGCTTCAGAAAGGGTCAACGTCATGAACGGAGGAGTGTAAAATATATTAAAAAAAAAAAAAAATAGGGAGGGGATTTAAAGAAAAAGAGGAAAGAGAGGCCCTGTCTGAAGCTATAAATAGTAAAAATAAAAAAAAATTAATAAAAATTATATCTCCGGCTCTTCTCTCATTTTAGAGAAACAAAAACAAAAATAAAACCATTAAATACAAACTTAGCAGGTACTGTGGAAATGTGCAAGAGAGCGGAGAACGCCTCAGCACCGGTGCGTTCTGGCCAGGCAGAGGCGCTACACAAAGGAATGAACTGTTCAAAAAAAAAAACACCCCACTAAAAATAGATTTACGAATATTCTCCAATCCATTTCAGTATGAGCTTTCAGCGTTTGTCCTCACCCTCCCTCCCCCAGTAAAAAAGGTTGATTTCCAAAAAGTCACTTGGAAGAGCCTAGAATGGCCCAAGAATACCACAGAGACTCCTGTAGTGTGGACTCAAGCGCTCTTTCACGGACATATCTCAAGGTGCAGATGGTTCGAGGTCCTTCTCCCAGTTCCTGGCATTGGGACCGGCTGTGAGGGGGGTTGGGGTGTTGGGGCAGGAGGGAGGAAGGTGATGGAGGGCAGATCTCCAGCAGGATTCATACGACAGCTTCAGAGGGGCTCTGGAGGAGGCATGGTCAGTACAGGCTCTACACTGGGCCTAGATTCTAAACTGGAAGATGAAGAAGCGATCCAATCCTAGATTTGCCTTCAGAAAAGCCAAGGTTAGCCTCATGTTTCCGCTAGGACAGTCGAGGCCCAGAGAATCAAGAAAAGATGATGTCTCTCCTGATACTTAACATGAAGTCCAAGCTGGAGACGCTGACAGGTCAGTGTTAGGTGGCCCTCCCCCTACCCTAACGTCCACCCTCCAAAATCCTTCAGCTTTCCACCCCACTCAAGTCCACGCCAGTGCCCGGGAGGAAGCTTCAGGCATAGAACTCATTGGTGGGGGCTTTTTTGTAGATGGGTTTCTTGCCCAGGTCATAGCTGCCTTCATCTTTCTTCTTCATGCGGTACACCAGTAGCAGGACCAGAAAAACGGCAAAAAGGATGCCCACGACGCCGCCCACAATCAGAGCTGCAGAGAAAAGGGAACAGCGAGGTGAGAACTGCTCATCGGGGACCTTGGGGTTCATACCCACCCTCACCCGCCCGGCTGGTTCTCTTACAACTAGACATCCTCACCGTCACCGTCACCACTGCCTGTGCCTGGCAGGCTGATGATGTATTTGATTCTCACAACCTCATTTACGAGAAGGGGGTCACTAGAAGTCACTGAAGACCATAGGACCAGAGTGGCAAAGCCACCATACCAACCCACATCTGCCTGGGTCCAAAGCCAAGCTCTCTCTAAACAGCAGCTTAGCCCTAACTGAGCCAGAAGCAAGAAAAACCCCAGTCCTCTAGCTGTCTCTGTGTGCACACATACCCATGCTGGCTTACACTTCTACAGACATCTCTACATGTCTATGTACACACAGGTGTCACACACTAGCATGTCCATGCTACTATGTTACAGATAATCATAGATGGTGGTTTATGAGCCTACATATGGAGCTCTGTGGTTAAGGCCTAGCGTCCACTCCCATCTTTCCTACTCACTGACTGGGTGATCTTTGGCAGGTTCCTTCATCTCAACCACTGCAAATGGAAATAACTTTGTCATATGTTTGTCCTAAGGATCAAATACACGAGTCCACTTAAAGTGCTTAGAAGTGCATAACATAGCAGATGCCTGGTGCTCATTCACTGTGAACGTCTGTGGTTTCTTTGTGTGTCCCTAGCACCCTGAATCAGGCCTGGCACAACAGTAAGTGCTTAATAAATAACGCTCATAGTTTGGCTCAGAGAGGACCCCAGTCGAAGGGCACCTGGCGAGTGTCAGGCAGATGTGGGCTCCTAACCTCAGGGGAGTGGATGTTCTCTGCCCTAGGCCAGGTGGCCTGAACGGCACTCCATCCTGTTTGTCGAGGGGGCAGGGATGTCTCACAGAATCCTGTCTGTGGCAGATTGAGTTCCCTAATTCGGTCTTACTCAGGCTAAGAAGATTAATTTTCTGTCCCAGCATCACACTCCACAGCCATGCACAGAATGGGAGCACAGGAGCCAAGCAAGGTTCTTTCTTGGCTAAAACTCCATAAAAAGCAGCAACGAAGTACCCCCAGGAGATGCCAGGAAAAGCACAGGGGTTATCAGGTATCAACCCCACGCTTGTCGCCATCACCTTTCCCTCTGATGACCCCAGGTCCTCTAGTAGGTCTGTGCTGGGCTGTCCCACAAACATCAAGGTTCAAGTACAGTCTCAAGGGACTATGGCCCTTGGTTCAAATGCTAGGGCTGCCGTTTCCTGGTTCTGTGACTTTGGAAAGCAAGTGGTTTGCTTTCTCTGGGCCTCAGTTTCCCCATGTATAAGAAATGTATAAATTGCTTTATACTAGATCCGTGGTTTTTAAAACCACGTTTAAGGTTTCAAAGAAAAAAACATTTTTCTTTAAAAGCAATAGAACCCATAGTTAGTAAAAGCAAAACTTTATGTAAATCCCACATATGCCAGCTAAAAGTGAAACTGGTTGAAGAAAGATGGGGGAGGCTTTACCTCTACAACACTTCCAAGTTGTTTGAAACTTGTAAGACTAAAGGGTCTCTAAGGGGCCTTCTAGTTCCAACAGCACCCTCAACCCCACCTGTATCACACAGAAAGTAGCGAAAGAAAAGTAAAATCGATGCTTGGCTCAGGTACCAGGAGGCCAGGGTCAAGTCTGAGCTGGGCCCAAAGTCACCTGGGATTATATTCCCAGGGAACCTCACCTGCAAGATGCAGGCAAGATCTTTTATCTATCCTAATGGAGACAGGACAGGGAGTGCTTTCCCTGTACATCAAGCCTCCTGTGAGCTACTGGCCCAGCTGGTTACCAGGAGACAGGAGTTGCCCAGCCTGGGCCCAGCCCAGGGTGCCCGCTCACTAGGCCTGTTCATCATTATATTTTAGGGTAACAAATCAGAACAGCCCTTTACAGTTTGCCAAGTTATTTCAGAATCTATTTTCCATGGAGTCATTACACCAACCCAAGGAGGTTATCACAGTCCCCATCTATCTACACAGGAGGAAATAGGGCTCATCTCCACTGAGGTTCAAAATGCTTCTCAGCCAAGGTCACAGGTGATAAAGCAGGGGGAGGGGAAGCCAGCCCAATCCTTAAGGAGCCTCTAGGCTTTCAAGGAAGATTTTCAAAGAATGTTAACTTTTAATAATTAACTCCCCAGCTAGCAAACCTAAGCTTTGAAAATAAGAGAGGACTTAAAGCAAGTGTATGACTCACCTTGTCTATTCTTTAGAAGCCTTTGATGTTGCAATGTTTCCTACCCCTCCACCAGGCTGCACACAGTTAGAAACTCTCCCCCACCCCCATCCCCACCCCCAGGTGTAGTCAAGGCCAGGACACCCTGGGTCTGGCTGTAAAGAAGGAGCACCAAGGGGTCTCATGGGCTAAGGTGTCCCTGCCTACAGCACTACCTCCCACTGAGCCCTGCCCCTCTTCGGGGTATCCTGTGAAGACCAGGGACCTTACCTGCCAGGACCTCTGTTCTCTCAAAGATGTTGCTGGCCTGGGCAGTGCTGGACATGGACACCCTGTTGGACACATCCTCGTTCCCTTCAAGGGGTGGTGAGAGCCTCTTGGGGATGACCTCGTTTTCCTCCAGGTCCTTGGGTTCGGCGGGGACCCGGCTCCCAGGCCCTGCCCTCTCAGGGATGTGGTTATCTAAGGGCTCCTGGATGGGGGAAAAGGAGAAGAGACAAACGCTCAGCACCGTTTAGGGAGGCACCCAGGGCAGGGGACCGGGAAATCTGGCTCCGCCATGTTGCCGACTGAACCGTGTGGTCCTGAAGCAGCAATTAGCAGCAACCTCAACAATTATGCTGTCAAATCCCTCCCTGCAGCTTTTCTAGTAGATCTGCCCCTAAAACAGGAATGAATAATGTGACCAAGGGCACAGGGAAGCAGATGACCCCACTCACTGCTGCTCGGTGCGTATTCTAAGAATCGGGCCTGGCACAACAGTAAGTGCTTAATAAATAACTCTGGAGGGCAGTTTGGCAAAACTGCAGAAATTGCTTGCCCTTTAGCACAGCAGTTTTGCCTCTACGGCTCTGTCCTAAGGAGCCAATGAGAGATTTGTATGAAAGATGTTGGCTGTTAGTGCTATCATTTCAGAAGGTTGAAAAACTATAACTTTTCCATCCATCAGGGGAATGGGGTGAACTATAATTATGCATCCTATAAAAGTAGGAAGAACATTTAATTATGTGGGGAAACACTCATGACCACTGCTAAGTGAAAAATGCAATACATAGAACTGTGTCTATAATTTGATATTCATGTTGGGAAATATATATACAACCACAGAAAAGGGGCTGGGAACATCTAAGTGTTGACAGTGGCTATGTTTGCAGGGAGGATGGTCTACCCATGACTCATAGTGGCGCCTGCTCCAGAGGAGCCCAGGGCCACAAATCAAAGCCTTCTTGAAGGTGAGGTGAGACCCTGACGTATTCTGCCCTTTTCAACAGGTATCACACAGGAGCAGGGGAGAAGCAAAGCATGTAGCCACTTACCAAGGGCTGGATTACTTCTGGGAAGATTCTGGGGTCCTCTGAGTCATCTGTAAGGTCAGAAAGGCTGTATGAGTACAAGGTGAGTTACCCCCAGATAAGTGACCCACCCCCTTTCAGCCATGGCTGGTGGGTGGATCCAGGAACTGACAGTACTACCTGGGGGCTGGTTAGAAACACTGAATTTCAGGGCCCACTGAACCAGAATCTGCATTTTTAACAAGATCCCCAGGGGACTCGTTTGGGAAGGCAAGAGTCTAGGTTGCAATATTAAACATTAGAAACTGCAATATTAAAACATTACTGAGTGGGCCGGCCGAGTGGTACGTTGGTTAAGAGTTGGCTTGGGATGCCAGCTCTGAGCAGCAGGGCTCCAGTTCAGATCCCACATGAGGGCCAGTGACGCTGCGCCCTCTACAGCTAAGATGGTGAACAACAGTTCGACCTGGAGCTGGGCTGCTGTGAGTTGGCATAGGCTGTAGCCCCTGCTGCAGTGGGCTGCCGTGAGCTACCGTGAGTGGCTGGCAGCCAGCAGGAGTGGTCAGCGGCTGCTGGGAGCTGCCATGAGCAGCTGTGAGCAGCCGTCCAATGGCCGGTGAGCTACTACCTCACCTAGAAAGAGCACAATGATAATACCAACATGGGCCAGTGAAGCGACGTCCTCCACAACTAGACTGAAGAACAAAAGGACTGCAACTTGTCTGTTCCCCTTCCCTGATTCCCCAATGCTGTTCCCCTCCCCCAATTCCCCAATAAAATCTTTTTAAAAAACCCAAAAAAACACATTACTGAGTGCTTGGTATGTGCACAAAGCTTCAACTCAGTCCAGTCCCCACAACACTGATGTACTATCATTCCTAGTCCCATTTTACAGACTCGAAAACCAAGGCTCAGAGGCCATAGGCTGGCAGTTTGAACTCAGGGCTATGCGACTCCAAAGGTCAAACTTTGAATTATTACGCCACCTGCACATAGGAAGGATGTTTCCTAGTAGCTCTGTCTGGCCCAGCAGCCAGGGCCAGAAACTCACAGAAGACCATGCAAGGCACCAGCCCCAGAAATCTGGGCACCTTCACCTACTCCTACCCCCTTCTGAAGCAGGGGTTTGTTCCCACACCTCTGCTCTTGCAGGCCCCCAGGTCTTTTTTCCTTTTCAAAGGAAGACAAATACTCTATCAGTTCTCCTCCCCACCCCACCCCACCCTCACTGTGCCCTAGGTGAACAAGTTCAGGCTGGTACTCGGACAACCTAGTTACAAAGAACTAGCCCAGGAAGGGTCTCAGGGATGGAAAACGACCGATCCAGTTACTTTTGTTTCCTCTTATTTGAGGGGAGAGGGGCACTCTACATCCCCACAAAAATCAAAGTCTCAAGGTGTGGTCACCCTCCTAGGAGTAGAGGCCATATTCCCTCCAGCCCCGTGCCCCAGGCCTGCCCATCACACCCTCCATACCCAGATCTCCAGAGCCAGACAGCTCAAAGTCATCAGGTTCCTGCCCCAGCCCTGCCACATCTTCATCATCTGGTAGGGCTCCGGAGAAGTATCGGCCTTCTAGGAGGTCTTGGGGATCGATGACCTCAGTCTCTCGAATCTAGGGTAAAACAAGGAGACATTTCAGCCAATAGCCCCGATAATGGTCTACAACAGCCCCTGAGCCACAAAAAGCAAAAAAATAGGCATTCGAGAAGGTAAACTTGGGTGCTGGGAAATGACCAAGCCAGAGCCTGGCTTAGACGCCTCCTGGCTCCTAACTTGCTGTGTGACCTTTGGCAAGTCTTTATCCCATTCTGGGCTAATAAAAATAATAAAGGTAGTAATAATCAGAATATCACTAGAGTACTAGGTACTATTTACTAAGCACTTGCTACGTGCCAGGCCCTGTTCTTAATAACTCTAAAGGCATGTCTTTAACTCCATTTTACAAGGGAGGAAAGTGGGCATTAAAGACATGGAATTATTTTCTTTTGGTGACACAAGTAGCCGATGGAGGACTGAGGATTCCATGTAGGGTTGCCTGACTTTAGAGCCAGCGATCCCACCCACCCATGCCGACTGGAGGATACGCTATGCCAGGGTTCTAAGATGCCGCTGAGGCAGAGAGGGCTGCTGGCTCTGGTCTTGCCCAGCCTGGGACACCTTTCCCAGCTGAGTCAGACTGGGCTGGGACAGGCAAGGCTGGCTCACCCACACCCAAAACAGCCTCAGGTCAGGGCGCTGCCCAGGCCGAGTGACTCAAGAGTACATAAGCGCACTCTTGTTTTTAGTCTTCCAAACGTCTCCCACAGATCTATTTTGCTGCCAACACCGTGCAGGACATGGTGAGGCACCGTTTCTGCCCTCATGGACCATCTACTCCAGTACCCAGAAGTGTCACTCAGCCCCTATCCCATGGGGACCCAGCTGGTCACAGCAGAATCTTAGGTCCACCCCCGCTGAGAAATTTCAAGAGGAAAGTATCAAAGGTACAGAGAGGCCAAGAACCTTCCCAAGGTCCTACAAGTACATCAGCCCCATCCCCTCAAGTTCAAGAGGGCAGGGGAAGGATTTAGAATGCCTACCATCCTTTCTCTTAGCTCCTAAGCTGAGGTTCTGTCTGCCCACAGAACAGCAGCCCTGGACCAAGCTCATTATTTCTCTAATTCAAATATTAAAGTGTCTATTTGTCAGAAGAGTCAGGGTTTCAGTTAAGTTCAACACACACCCTTCCCCAACACATTCTCATCATTTTGCTCAAAGCCCCTAACTGCAGGAGGTCGGGGCTCTGCTCAAAACCACAGAATACCACCTGGAAAGGCCAGGGACGTCCTGTCCTCCTGTGTTCCAGAATTTGAGAGATCTGACCCCAAACAGGGCAGTGACTTGCCCAAGTTCACACAGCAAGTTAGCCTACATAGCTCACAAAGGAAAAGAAGCCAGTTCTGCCTGCCCCAGGCTGTCCTTCACCCAGCGGAGACTGCCAGTGACACAGGGGGGAGCCTGAGAAGGAATATCAGTTCCTAAGACAAGGTTACCATCTCAGGAGAAGCCCAGGAGCTTCCTGTCCTCCCCTCCACTGGTTTCCGGGGAGAGGCGGGTAGAACTTGACTATCCAGCCCTCTTCCACCCCCAGGAGGGCATATGCTGGATTCCTGGAAGGGAGCAGCAGGGTCAGGCTGGGAGGAAGGCAGCAGTGGGCAGGCAACACCCCTTCCTACAGGAGGAGAAACTCTCTGCTGCCGGCCTGGCACACATGGGGGTGGGAGCCAGAAGGGGTTAAGCCCTGGTTAGGGATGACTTCATGACTCCGGAATCAGGAGCTAGCGCTGGAATTCCAGCCCCCGCACACAACCCCGTGCCTGTGGCTTTGGTTTGGCAGCTCAGGGGTAAGGTTCCTCCGTGGTTGCGCAAGCTGCCTGTACCTAGGGCGGGGTCCCTGGGCTCCTTCCTACCCTGTTCTCCTGTTGCAAATTCCTCTGGAGCCCAGAGAACCTGACAGCAGCACCTCCATGGCTTACCTAACTAAGCACTTCGCATGAAGTAAGTCCTCCTAATAGATCATTTTTGCAGAAGTGGAAAGGTGGGGGGGG
>NW_017731381.1:4674011-4684153 GCF_001890085.2 Hipposideros armiger
AGCGGCTCAGAAAGGTGATGTCACTTGCCCAAGTTCACACAGGCAGAAAGTGGCCACTCTGGACCAGAACCCAAGCATGGGTCACCTGAGCCTTTAACCATATACACAGAAAAACACACGTGCCCAAAGATCACCCGCCTACCCAGGTAGAAGGGAGCGCTGTTCAGTGGAGGTCAAACCAGCCCAGGAGAGCAGGATGGTACTATGGCCACTTGTTGACCTGGCCTGGAGACCAGGCTGGCTGTGGGGAGTCAGAGCACAAGGTCCTCAAGACAGGGGGGCAAGGGTCCCGATGTGGGGCTGTTTCAGGCTGGGACCCTCCCTACCCCTTTTTGTCCCCGGGAACCATGGAAGTTGCTTTCTCACCTGCCTTTCTCTCAGTATGTGAAAGTGCTAAGGGGTGTTTCAAAACAACCCCTGGGATTAGCACGCTGATTGGTTACTAGCTCCTGTTTTACTTTAGAGACATGAAGACTAAGAGGAGGCGGGTATGAAGACCTTGCAGCCAAGTCAGCAGCAACACCCAGGCTGAACTAGATTTATTCCCAGTTCAACCCTCTTTGTGGTCACCTGGTCATCCCTAACCCTTCATATTTATAGCGGATTCCTGGAGAGGATAAACGACGTGTCCAACATCACACCGGGGGTTAGCAGCATGGCCTGGATTAGACCCCATCAGACACTAAAAAGGATTGGGGTCCCTAAAGCCTGCATTAGATGAGCCTAGCTAGGTCCCCTCCTACAGCAAGCCAAGGGAAAAGCTTGGGAAAAGCTATGTGAGGTGTGCTGGTGGGAGGACACAGAAAAATTAAAATTCTTCTTCAACTCCCAAAGTGTGCTCTCTGGCCACGACCCCTGACAACAGGGAAATTCCCAAAGTGGGCATGAGCCCTTTAAGAGGAGGCCAGCAAGACAGGACCATGCTGCAGGGGATTGTGGGTAATCATATCCCATTGTGTGTGTGTGTGTGTGTGTGTGTGTGTGTGTGTGTGTGTGTGTGTGTGTGTGTGTGGAGAGGGTGCCAACAGCCCTCCCTTCCCCCACAATCTTCAGCAAGGCCCATTCAGTCTGAGGTAGCTTTGAAGAACCAGGCCACCCAGCAGCCAGGCCCATCCCTGACCAGAGAGGGACCCCACCCTGCTCCTGGCTAAGGATGTGGGTCTGGTCTGTTCTCCTCAGCTCACCTCATCCCTGCCCAGGGAACGTGTCTTCACAGGCGTGTGCATGCACAGGCATCCTCTCTGGGACCTCAGGTCTCCCTGTGTCTTTTTCCTTCTCACACAACAGAAAACACCACCAGGTGAATGAGGCAATGGGGCCTGGGTCCCACAGGCCCTGCTGGACCCATAACAGTGGGCACCTGGGGCTGGTGCCTAGAGGCTTAGAGATGCTGGAGGCTTCCCCACACTATCCACAGAAGAGGAGTAGGTGCTATTTTGTTCTAAAGGGACGAACACCTGCCAACAGACAGTATCTGAGGCCCCAGAGCCCAAACATTTTGTTTTATAACCCAGCAAACAGTTGAAAAGACCAGGGGCTTTCCAAGGTCACACAAGCAGCTGGCGGCAGAGCTGGCCTTAGAACCTAGGTCTCCTGGCTCTCAGGCTGGAGTCGTCCTCCCTGCCCTTCAAGGGTTTTGGCTGCCCTTAAGGGTCTCAGCAAATCCACGGGCAGCAGCTGTCACTCCAGATATACTCCCCATCCAGTCCTTAGGCTACAGGCGTGAAGCTAGGAAAAGGTCACCAACTCTATCCCAAAGTCCCATGTCAGTCACCCAGGACAAGCATGGGGGCTGGGGTGGCTAGCACGTGTATTCACTGTGTGCCAGCCACCAAGCTGGATTCTTCTCTATATGAGCTCATTGTATTGGCACAGCAGCTTTGTAAGGTGCTCTACTCATTTTGAAGGAAACTGAGGTTCAGTTGAGTCATTCATCCACAGCTAGAAATCGACAGGGCTCTGAGTCAATCCTAGACCTTACTCAAGACCATGCCTCAGCCATGATCATACTTCTCACTGGCAGCCACGCTTTATTTACATCTCCACCCCAACCCCACAGCCCTCGCTGCCAGGCCCCGGCTCCAGGCCACCCCTGCCCCTGGCCAGGGAATAAACAAAGGTGAAAGTGATATTGATTAAACAAAAGAACAGAAACTTGGCTGGGGCACCGGGGAGAAGTTCAGGGTGGGAGCTTGGTTAACTATGAACCAGTGTGTGGAAAAGAGAGAGGCGAGCCTTCCCCTACCTGGCTTTTCCCCAGGGGAGGTAGGGTCAGGGACACACTTGACCCTTCTTTCAGGAGGTGAGACCAGCAGGGAAACTGGACAAGCCAAATTTGGGGAGGAGGTGGGATGGTGAGCACCCTGGGCTCCATGACTAAACCCACCAGTGACGCTGATGGATCTTCAGAAGAGGCCACTGATACAATCACTGTCCTCCCTCATCCCCCCTCCTGAAGGTTCCAAGTATCCCCCAGAATAAGCAAAAAGGACGCTACACCTTGGCAGAAAGGAAGGCTCCACTAGTGCGGTTACCTGAAAAGGCAGATCCACAAGCAAACCACAGTCCTGCCACTTCACCTCCCTATATGAGCCTGGGGGCTTATGTCCCACCTGGAATCCTTCCTTCCCTCTCTTTGTAAACAGGGCTAGTAGCACCTGTGGGATGATGAGGGTTAAGTGAAAAGCATTAGTGTGTGGACACATAAGGGACCCAGCAGGAGGTCTGGTACACAGCAGGTGCTCAAGGAGTAGCAGCTATTAATCCCCACCTGCCTTCCTCCTGGATAAGGAAATTAGTGCTCAAAGCATCAGAGAGACCTGGGGAAAGTTGTAGAAAGAAGCAATTCCATTGCTAGAAAGCAGGTGGTTGGTGGGTGGGGAAGAACATGGCAAACCTCAAAGGGACACAGCCTTTAATGGGTTATCTTGCTTCTGAGACCAGAGACTTTTCAATAACCAATCAGGTTCTTCTAGACTCTGCAAGAGAAAAAGACCCCGAGATGGGCCGAGGCCTGCCCAAGGTCGCACCACTTGGAGTACCTGGGCTAAGCACACAGAAGCAGAGGAAAGACCGGTTGTATTTTCCCAAAAGGATCAAACAGCAATGACCAAGAGACGCCTGAAATTCTACTTGAGACCTGCATCCCCAGAGTCTCCGACATGGCCTTGAGGATGAACAAAATATCTAAGAGGCAAAAAAGCCACATACCAACTCACAACCTGGGGCTCTGGTACCTGAAGGGTTAAGCCAGGTCTGGGGGTGAGGTAGGGAGTTCGAATGTCAGCTCTGCCCAGGCGCTGTCCACTCTGAGGTCGGGTTACGCTGAACACAATCACTCAGGAGAGAAGCCAGGCCTGGCACCGCCAGCAGCCAGCTTCTCACCAACCCCCCAGGGCAGCCCATTCCCACAGCCAGGGCTCCAGGATCCTGGGGTGCCAGCTAGGAATGGGGGCAGACGGTGGGAACTTCTGGAACCTCTGGACGTCCCCCTGCCAGGAGCTGATGTCCCACCCCTGTCACTCACTCCCCGGGTGATCTTGGGAGATTCCCTCTCTGGGCCTCGGTTTCCCTACCTGTAAAAGACAGTTCTCAAAGAGACAAACCTCCCTCTGTCTCGAGGCCGGGTAACCAAGCTGGGCGCTGCTCCGATTACCGGTGGAGACAGCTGGGAGGGGCTGGCTCCCTCAGGGCCGCAGAGACAGAGGTGCATTGAAGCTGGGGCTTGTAATCTAGGCAGCGGATCCGCGGTCCCTGCTGGATCTATGGGTGGGAGGTAAACAGGCCTCCCTGTTCTCAAGAGCAGAGCTGATAGCCTTGTCTCAGCTGATTAGATCAGCTCTGGGTGCTGGCTTCCTGCCCCTCTGACGGCCCCCCACGCCCTGTATGGGGAAGCCACTGCTCGAGAATATGTCCATCTGTCCCACAGACGGCTCAGCCCGGCATCCCCAAGGCAAGGAGTGCCCTTACTCCTGGTGACCTGCCTAGCCACTGGTCACTCCTGCTCCCCCCATGCCCCGGGGTTCGAGTGGTACAGCCAGTCCCTGCAGGCCTGGCCATGACCAGCAGGCTTCACCATGTCACTATTTCCACACATACCAGCCTCTCCCTGCCTCCCCTTTCCATTACCCCAGGTGTCACCTGACTAGCAGCCTCTTCTACTGTGCCAGAGAAAACTAGGGCAGCTGAGCTCCCAGCCCGGCCGGCCGGGCGGGCCTGAAGGACTGGGAAGGGGGCATGCAGAGTAAGGGGGTGGGGGTGGGGAGCTAAGTAGGCAGGAGGGCCTGGCTGAAGGGTGGGGGTGGGGAGTCAGAGGGTCTGCAGAGAAGGGTAGAAAGTAGAAGGGGCAGGTAGGGGGTGACTGCAGAAGGCCAAAGCTGTAAAGAACTGTTCATATCAGAGTGATCTTTTGGGGATTCCTGGAGCCCTCCGAAAAGGATAAAAAGCTTTGATCCCCAAGAACTGTGACCATCGGTTTACATTTACACTGTGCGTACAGACGCCGCCCTCCTCAAAGCCAGTCTTTGGCCAGGCTAAGAACCCTTGTCTAGCCGCTAATAATAAACTCAACTTAAGCTAGCACTTTACAAGTTTGCCAAACACCGATTATGACCCTCAGGTGACACAGGTGTTTTATAGAGGACACTGGGGCTCCCATCAGGGAAGTGACTTATTAACTGCGTGTTCCTGGGCGAGCGACAGAGCTGGGATGGGGACTCAGGTCTTTCTGGCTGTGAAATGTACCCACTGGCTGTCACCCAGCCTCCAGCAGACAGGGCCAGGGGACCCCGTGAGATGTGGGACTGCACCCAAAGGTCACCAGTGACTTAATAACAAACCAACCCGAGCCGTCAGGGTTCTTGTACTCCTAGGGTTAAATCAGGCCCGGACTGTTGACTAAAGCCTTCTCCCTCTTCTCTCTCTAGGCACCAGGCAATGAAAACATAGGAAAACGGGCTTTTCAGAACACTGTACCTTTTCTGTCCACCATCTCCCCTGAAACCCAGAGTGCTGTTTGTAATTCACTCGGCCTTCGCAGGGCTAGAAACTCTGGCCCTCCTCATCTAGAACAGTGTCCCTCCAACCGTGGGTGGGGGTGACGCCAATCGCAGCAGTGACCCCATGGTCCATACCCTTTGCAACACCCCTGGCCCGTCTCCCCCCCAGGCTGCAAACTGCTCAGCAGGGGGTTCCAACGGATTCCCAGCAGGAGGGGTGGGGCTGCCAGGAACTGGTTCTTGATTAAATATAAACCCATCTGATAATTAGCAAACAGCCCACTTCTAAGACAAACAAATTGCAGATTTGGGCTCCGTGGGCCCCACCCTAGACCCTTCCCGCTCCACCTTGCAGCTGTGGGTTAGAAATCGGAGAGGAAAGAACGCTTTCCAGGGGCCTTGGGGGTGGGTTCCTCAAAGGTACCAGGTAGCATTCAAGTGGCCTGGGCAAAAAAGGTCACTGTCACCAAGACAGCCTCCTCCTCCCAGGCACCACCCTGGGAGCATAACCAGCCACCTTGCTATCTGGTATAAGCCTACCACAACCCAGATCTTCTTACAGAACAGAAAGTTGAGAGGCTGAGTGGCTCATCCGAAGCCAGGTAGCGAGCTAGTAAGAGGTAGATTTCACACCTCTGGAGTTAGGTCTACCTAACTCCAAACCAAGGTTCCAATGCCCTCCAGCCAGTCCCAGGAAGCAAGGCGGGGACATCCAAAAAAACCAGAGACTCCTGGGGTCACATCCAATCTGGACTGTACACGCTTTGCTCTATGAACTTAGACCAGCTGCAGCCTCAGTTTTGCTTTAAGGAAAAAAAGAAAAAACTGCATTACCTGCTCAGCAGAGGCCAAAAGACCAATGTTGAGGACTGGCTGAACTCTACCCTTTCAAAGTCCACACAGAGGCAAGGCGTTGTGAAGGTCTGGGCCTAGTGTTAGTATTTCTTATAGGTCCCCCTCGAGGCCCTGGACACTGAAATGCTGACTATCTTTAATAGGTGCTCGAAGGACAAGGTAAGACTCTGGAGCCCATTCCAACGCCCCCACTACAGAGGCATCCTATAGCCAAGAGGTAGAAAGGAAGTGGGTGACTCAGGCTGGCCAGCTAGTTCTCTCTTCCAATGACTCACTGAGCCCTATCCAGCCCCTTCCCCCAAGTTTTAAATGGTCATTTGGAAATCACACCTAGCAGTCCAGGAGACCGAGGACAGCTAGGAGTCAATTCCTCCCAGGAGGGAGCTGGGGCTGGGAGCCCATCCTGGCTCTCCCAGTTCCTCATTCAGGCCAATCGGCACTCCAAGTCCTTGGAAAAGCCCTCTGTTTCCAGGAGCTGAATGTCCTGCCCACCCCCAACTTCTCCTCTTGTTCAGGCTCTCTACCAAGAAGGCCAAGAACCCTCTCCTCCCCCATCAGTATAGCCTCTCAGGACAGAAAGGACCCTGGAGGACTCGGGTCCAACCTCCTCATGTTAGAGTTGAGGACACTGAGATCCAGATAGGGCACATTGCTCAAGGTCACCCGGCAATTCAGATGTAGGACCCAAGGGATCTCTACCTTCAACCCGGCCAATTTCCTGATCTGAAACGTTCTGTGAGGATACTCAAAACAGACACCTTGTGTTATCAGACAGACCTTGTTCTGACCTTGGCAAGCCATTACATTCCTCTGAGCATCAGTTTCCTGTAAAAATGGAGATAATACCTACCTCACAGTATCACCGGGAGGCATTCATATCAGCAAGAAGCTACCTCAGTGCACCTTTTAAAATGCAGTTACATGCCTGAATGTTATTTATCCATGCATACAAACATTTCCTGCGCACTAACTATGGGATAGGTATTTCACTAAAAATGAACAAAGCCGAGTCCCTGCCTTGAGTGTGTGGGGGTGGGGGTGGGGGTGACTACTCAGAATTTGGTGGGGTGTATTCATTCCCTCATCAACCATAACTTTCTTCAAGGGAGGGAATGCCTTAGGTGTCTTGATGTCTTTTCAAAGTGTAGGTACTTAATTATTAATAGAATACCTGGGCTGATAAAGGGCTCCCGAGGCCATTCAGTTCAAATCCCAATTTACAGATGGGGGTGGCAACCCAGAGAGGGAAAGGGACCCAACCTTACAGTCAGAGCCCCCCAAAGCATGGCCCAAATCTTCTCCTGGGTGCTTGGTGGCTCTCAGGGCTTCTAAGAAGTCCAAAGAGCTCTCACTGGTCACTCAAGGATCCTAGACCCCCCGGGCTTTCACCCCAACCCTACTCTGTGCGATCAAGGAGAGAATTCTCAAGAAGATCAGAAATATCTCTAAGCTAAAGTACAACGGTGGGGGGAGGTGAGGACGCACTTCCCCCAAACTGGCTGGGCCTGGTGCCACCTAGGTGGGCTGTGTCCAGGGGCAGCAATATCTCTAGGGGTGGGGGTAGGGGGAGTTCCAGCTCCCAAAACAAGGCTGCCTTTAGTTGGCCAGGGAGGGAGTGGCAGGAAGGCAGTTCAGGGGAATGCTCCCAGCTGGACAGGAAGAACTGGTTTAGGATGGCAAGCCCCGCCAATGGAGAAGAGGCAAGGAGCTCAGCCTGGGTTTCCTTCCCAAAACCTGTGGCACCTCGGGGGTGGGGAATACCACCCAAGGGGAGGGACCCCCACAGCACTATTGGAGGGGGACTGGGCAGAAATTCTGATGGCCTCCATGCTGTTACCCCAAAGTGGTACCCATTTTACCTCTCAGTTCCCTCACCTGCAAAGTGGGTATAATACAATCCCCACAGGCTTTTTGTGGACCTGGCATAGGTAAACACTCAATAAACCCTGACTACCATTAGCAAAACCCTTTTCCCTGGGCCTCGGTTTCTCTACCTGCAATAAAGGGGCCGACCAGATCATCTCTAGGATCTAATCCAACAATGATGAGGTCTGCTTTTTCTGACCACAACCCTGGGAGGAAAGGGGGTGGCGGGGCCAAAAGGGGAAGCCCTGTGACCCAATTAGAGAAGGAAGGTCTGTGACCTTAGGCAGGAAGGGGAGAGCTGAGGTCAGAATGAGAGGGGGACACTTCTCTCAGGAAGCAGCTGCTCAGGCTGACTTTTCCCTGCAGCTGATGGGTCACACGCAAGATTGACAGCCCTCCCCCAAAACTATGTCCTTCTGACTGCCCCGGGGACACAGCTGTCTACTCCTCACTCGGAAGCACTTGCAGCCTCAGCAGCCCAAGCTAAGACTGGCACGTGAGAGCCCACGCAGTGACCGCACAACCTCGGGGGGGTCTTTCCTCTTCTCCCCACACTGTCGAGGCTGGCGTATTCCTTTAGATGCCTCCCCAAATGCTAGACTCCAACACATCCTTCAGGGCCTAGTTTAGAGCACTGCACCAGGGAGCAGCAGGCTTGGGTTCGAGTCCTGACTCAGCCACTAACCTTCTGGCAAGGTTGCCTTTAGTTTGGGGAAGTCAGCCCCCTCACCCTGGGCCTCTGTTTTCTTCCACCTCAGAATTCCTTGAGGCTGGCCAGCCCGAAATCTTTAGATTCTAAACTAGTCTTGAGTTACCTGAGAATGGGACACAACAGCAGCCACTCATCGCAGCATCGGACTACTAGAGGAGCTGGGACTTGGAAGCCTGGCAGCCTAAATTTGAGTCTGACTCAGCCCCTTATTAGCTGTGTGACCTTGGGCAGCTAGTTAGCTTTCTAGCCTGAGGACCAGTTTCAGAACAGTCACAGGGTTTAAGCTAGTTGATGGAGCCATTAGAACAGCCATTAGAAAGCCATAGAACATTGCCAGGAACACCAGAAGCACTAAAGGTTTATCATCCCTGCAAGCCTGCAATTGTGCTGCAGGCGTTATTGCTTGGGGGCTTATTCATTCAACTGAAGCCTCCCAGGCAGAATCTCCTTTTCCCTAAATAAGCTCAGAGAAACGGTAGCCCCTTACCGGAACTAACCACAAGGTCTCCCTTTCCCCAAAACGAGGGCTTAAGGACACGAAGGGGGCACAAAGCCCAGGCTTTGGGGAGGCAGATCGCCTCACCCGGCGATTCCTGCGCTCCCAGCTTCCCAAAGGAGATCGCCTCCCTCCTCTCCAGCTCACTGCTGGGATGAATGGAGCTTCTGGTGGCCCAGAAGTTTGTAAACTACGACAGAAACCAGTGGGCAGTGAGAAGGAAAGGGTGAGACCTTCTCTCCACAGCCTCCTTCATCTTACTCAAGGCGGGTGCTTAGATTTCCCCATCTGCACTGAGCTAAAATAAGCACCCTTCTTGCAGAAAACGGGCTCATCGCCCCTTGAAAGCGTTGCGCGTAACCACCCCTCCCGCCCACCCTGGAAATATCAGTCTTAACTTTGTAGGGACCCTAAAAGAAACACTGGTCAACAGCCTGCCCCGCTCGCCCACACCCTTTGTGCAGATGGGGAAATTAAGACGGAGCAGGGGCAGGCTTTGCCCTCAGTCACAAGCCAGGGGCAGCGCTGTGGCCAGAAGTGAGGTCAGGGCTCAGTTCTCCAGTCCCCAGTGTGTTAAACAAGGCCCAGCAGAACCCCAAACTCCTCCCACTTCCGAGTCCTCGCAGCCCCCCTTAGCCCCAGGCATCTCGGATTCTAGAGCTGCCCGCTCTGGGCGCCCAGGAAGCGAGGAGGGGGGGTTGAGGCTCCAAGCCTGTCCCAGGATCACCAGGTTAGGGGCGACAGTGTGTGTGTGTGTGCGGGGCGGGGTGGGGGGAGAAGGTGACACCGGCTTAGTCACGTCCCAGCCTGGAGCCCGCGGCCGGGCTGAGGTCAAGGGGAGGCGGGAAGAGCAACAGGCTGGGGGCGCAGGGCGCGCAGAGGAGCCACCCCCGGAGGCCTCCCTGTGACCTCGGGGCAAAGTTTTCAACAAACTTTCTCCGGCCTCGATGTCTCCTTGGGAGCGGCGCAGCCCTCTGATTAACCCTATTCCACGCTCCCAGGAACAAAGAAGACACCGGTCCGCACCCCCCCACTCCCACCCCCGCCATCTATCTCTAAGCACCTACCGATTCCGCGGTAGCGGCGGAGGCGCCCACGAGGAGCAGCAGCAGCAGCCGGAGCAGGCAGGCGTGGGCCATAGTAACACCGAGCGGAGAGGTCGCGCAGGCGAGTGGCCGTGGCTGGCGGGCCGCCCTCCTTATAGGCTGCAGCCGCC
>NW_017731381.1:4685253-4687785 GCF_001890085.2 Hipposideros armiger
ACTGAAGAACAAAACGACAGCAACTTGTCTGTTCCCCTTCCCCCAATTCCCCAGCGCTGTTCCCATCCCCCAATTCCCCAATAAAAATCTTAAAATAATAATAATAATAATAATAATAATAATAATAATATTGAATGTCAACTATAATTTTAAAAAAACATATAGTCACAGGATGTAAAATAGAGCATAGGGAATATAGTAAATGGTATTGTAATAGCTATGTATGGTGTCAGATGGGTCACAAATTTGCTGGGGTTATCACTTTGTGAGGGGTGTAAATATATATGAACATATATATGTCTTTCTAAGGCTGAAGCATGGCTTCAAAACCAGGGTATTATGAGTTCATATACTTTGTAAAGAGTTGGGAGTGACTTCCCTCTTCCATCCCATCCTTTAATTATTATCAAAGGATGAAAATCTTTTCAGGCAGAGAGCCTTGACAGTAAAGCAAGCTTCAAATGTTGATCATGTTCTTCCCCATGGATTTAAACATAAGCTTTTTTTTTTTTTCCAGCTATTCTCAATACCCTTCCCTAGGATTTGGACATAAACAGAGAAAAGTAAATGAATTTCATGTCAGAATAAGAAATCCTTTTGTAAGTCAGATGGTTTTTACAATCTTTACCGTCCACAGAATTGAAGGGGGGCCTAATCCAGTTGTCAGTAGATAGATCATTAAAAATAATTTTTGATGATAGATCACCATGTGATTTTAGTTACCTGTCATCACATTGCTATAATAAAATTCCTTTTGTTCTCGCCAACTTCTTTAAGAGGGTTTCACAGCATTTATAGCCAGTGTTGTGCTGGTAAATGTTTAACAAGGGGGAAAGGAAGGCAGAAAGTGATAATTTGTACTATTTGCCAGTGTCTGTGGTATAAATATTCCCACCATGGCTGATTTCAAGCCACCAATGTGATGTCTATCATTGAACATAGAATTGGTTAGAGATGAGCAGTATTTCTACCGTAGAGATACAACAGATGCAAATAATATCAAGAGCACAGATAACATTAAAATGTAGAGAAATAATTAGGAAGTTATGAGTTTTGAGTACTTATGTCCTTTGTTGTTTATATGGCTTATTTAATTGTAAGTTTACATAATTTAATTTTTAGTAATAGCTATGTTTAAAAACCAGCCACAAAATTCCTAAAACTTGAGCCAGTATTGGCTGGCTTCAGCATACCACTTCTCAACAGTTATAAAAAACAAAAAAAAATAGGAATCAAATTATGGCTAAATTTGATTCCTAGCACATTCTAGCACAAGCAATATTCATCCAGGGATATGTAAACTGGGGAGGAAAAATTACCCAATTTTACTTTTTTCTGTTTAACAATTATTTATTAAAGTTTGTAGGACTGGTTTCATGAGCATATACATATGTCAAATTATACACTTTAAATATATGTAGTTTATTGTATGTCAGTTGTATCTCAATAAAGGTATTAAAGATTTTTGCAGGACTTTAAAAATTGTAATGTATTTACATTGTTCTGATCAATTCCATTCTTATGATAATTGTAATGATAGAATATTTTAATACCTAATCTTACAGTCACAGAAAGTAAAATAATGATCTAATTTGCATATATATTTTTAAGCAGAGAAATATGATAGAGTTGTCAATAGCCATTTAAGCATAAATAATACATTATGGTAAAATTTTGTGGTGGAACATGAAGTAGAAATTTGAGTAGAAAGAGGAATGATGTAAAAATTCTGACTTAGAGAAGTCTGTTCATGTATTTTTTAAATGGGTGGTTGTAAGTATCAAATTGCTAGGGTATTTAATTAACCATTTGTTTTTAAGTGCATGACTTTACAATGTGTCAAAAATTACACCCTTTGTAGCTATGTACACTTTTGATGAAAAAGGTTAGCTGTCAACTAAAAAGTATGCCAGGAAATCCATAGTTTCCCAATAATCATTTAGAGGGTACAGTAGCAAAAATGGTTGAAGACTGCTGGTGGGGACTGTTAGTGGAAGCTCTTATAAAACTATCCCAACCGCCTGAAATTAAAAAATTAACGTCCCCTTCTCCAAGGTCTGAAAAGCTCTCTGAAGGTGTGCAGTATGTCTGAATACAGTTATTTGTGGGGGTTTAACCTGTGCTCCTTGGATTGGGGACAACATGCGAGGTCACTACTTTTGTAGGGTGCATGTCTCTAGGAAATTTTTCTGGGGCAAGAAGCTTCAGATTCTCTTGTTAGATCCACAAAGAAGCCCTGACCTCCAATGAGTTTTAAAAACAATTTGACCAGAGCCTGAGGCCCTTGAAAAAGTTCTAATAGGTTCTTCTTTGGCTCCTACAAAACAAAAAGGACTCAAATGTTGTAGAACCAAACCGAAGTCCCCAATTCCCTACCTGAGACTGAAGTAAACAAACAAACAAATAGCCAACCAACCAACCAAACAAACAAAACCCACAGAGATTTTAGAGCAAGAAGCTCTTGATTAAAATCCTGGCTCCAGGCCGGCTGAGTGGCGCGTTGGTTAAGGGCTAGCTGGCTTGGGACGCCAG
>NW_017731381.1:4687815-4696751 GCF_001890085.2 Hipposideros armiger
ATGAGGGCCAGTGACACTGCCCTCTACAGCTAAGATGGTGAACAACAGCTCAACCTGGAGCTGGGCTGCCATAAGCTACCTTGTGTAGCCAGCAGCCAGCGTGAGCTGCCAAGAGCTGCCGTGAGTGGCTGTCCAGTAGCCGGCGACCGATCTGCCTCATCCGGGAAAAGCACAATGATAATACCAACATGGGCCAGTGAAGTGACGTCCTCCACAACTAGACTGAAGAACAAAAGGACAGCAACTTGTCTGTTCCCCTTGCCCAATTCCCCAACGCTGTTCCCCTCCCCCAATTCCCAATAAAATCTTAAAAAAACAAAAAATCCTGGTTCCAGCACTTGCCAGTTGGAGGAAACTTTGAGAGTCACGTTGCTTCTCGGTAAAATAGGGTTAAAAGACCTACCTCTTAAGGTAATTAGAAGGATGAAATAAGATGAAGTGCCGGGTACATAGTATATGCCCTCCTACGTTGGTTCCACCACCCCTTCCTTATTCTCTACCCCTGAGATGGAGTGATTCTGGGGGAGATCCTCCCTCCCAGTTTCCTTTCAGACAGAGAAATGATTCGGGGAGTCGACAGGCACCTACCTCACACACAGCTCCAAAAGGAGCTAAGACCTGGGCCTACAAAAATGTGAGGCCATCCCCCCACCCGCTTCCCAGACCTCCTAGGCCAGAGCACACAGCTGGAGCACCAGAGACACCAAGCCCAAGAAGCCACATCCAATCCTGTCCCTAATGACCCAGCTCACATGCCTCCTGCTCCTGGAAGCCTTCTCAACTCCCTCACCTCTCCGTCTAACTCCCATCTCTCTTTCCTCTGAGACCTCTAGTGCTCCATCTGTACCTCTCTTTGGGCACCCATCCCTTTCTCATTTATGTTAGAGTTACAGGTTAAGAGCACAGGCTTCAGGGCAGAAGAATCTGGGCTGTAATACCAGCTGTGTTACCTGGGGCAGGACACTTGACTGCTCTGTGCCTCAGTTCCCTCATTTGTAACTTGGGAGTCATTACAGTTGTTACATCATGAGTGTGGAGAGTTTGGTGCTCAGCACAGTGCCTAGCTCCTCAATGTTATCCGGTTTTTATGGTAACAGAGGTCTCCTTCTGAGTCTCAAGCTATCCCCCCACTCCCCAACAGCTGCTCATACAAAGCAAATAACAGGTAATCATGTCACTATTCTCAGAACAGCTGAGAGAGTGGGTGTGGGGCTCTCTCTCGCAGAATGTCACCAATCCTCTCCAGTCTTCCTCACCATGCAAATCTCTCTCCAGTTCCAGATAATGACAGCCTCGATCTTCCAGAGGCTGTGGAATGTCCAGCCACTGCCTTGCATAACCACAAAAACTGGGAACATTGGATTCAGTGTTCCCAAACCTTTCCATCTAACAGATAGGCAAACCCATCGTCAGACAGGCAAACCAAGGTCCACACAGTGAGTCAGCACCCACCAGAAGCATTCTAAAGAATTCTAAAAATAACCCTCGCCCCCTCCAATCACTCTTTCTGTTTGCTTTTCTTTATTTTTTTCAACACTTTCCTTACCTGACAACACATATTTATCCCTTTATTTGTGTATCATCCGTTTCCCCACCAGATGTAGCAGGCCTGACAATTAAGTTCGCAAACTTGCTGCCATGATGTTGCTAACCTTTATTGATATCAGAGGGATTATTCATTATGAATTTGTACCAACTGGACAGACAGTTAACCAAGTTTACTATTTGGAAGTGCTGAAAAGGCTGCATGAAAAAGACGAACTGAACTTTTCACCAACAATTCGTGGCTCTTGCATCACGACAACGCAGCAGCTCACACGGCACTGTCTGTGAGGGAGTTTTTAGCCAGTGAACAAATAACTGTCCTGGAAAACCCTCCCTACTCGCCTGACCTGGCCCCAATGACTTCTTTCTTTACCCAAAGATAAAGGAAATATTGAAAGGAAGACATTTTGATGACATTCAGGACATCAAGGGTAATACAATGACAGCTCTGATGGCCATTCCAGAAAGAGTTCCAAAATTGCTTTGAAGGGTGAACTAGGCGCTGGCATCGGTGCATAGCTTCCTAAGAGGAGTACTTCGAAGGTGACCGTAGTGATATTCAGCAGTGAGGTATGCAGCAGTTTTTCTAGGATGAGTTCGCGAACTTAATTGTCAGACCTTGTAAGAGGCCTTTTGAAAAATCCTGGTGAATGAGACTTTGTCCACGCTCTTAAACAGCTTCCTGATTAATGAACAACAGTGGCTGCAGACTATAGGCCAAGCTCTAGGCTGGCAACTTTCTGTGTATCTTTTCTGTGTCAGTGCAGCTCTTGTAATTGTAAGGCTCCATAGCTCACTCAGGACTCCTTAAGAAAAAAGGGCTTAGGGGTTTTTAGAAGGATGTAGGAGGGCTAAAGACTAAAACAGAAAGAAAGACATCAAGAACTGAGATGCTTCCAGGGGCTGGCAGACTTCTCTCCAGCTTTTGAAGCCTGTGAGGTCTTTTTATTTGAGGGCATGTCTTCTTACTGGATGTGTGTACCTCTCACTCTTTGACTGACTGGCTCTCTCTTCTAGTCTGAATTTGGGGGACAGCCAGTCTGAGTGGTTTGGCCAGTGGCCTTCATTGTCTCCTAGAGTGAGAGCTTTCAGGTCAGATCATTTCTTGGATTACTAGTTGGCCTAGAAGGTGAACATCATCTAGCTTCTAACACACCCTGAGCAGAGGGTATGTTTAGTTAAATGGGAGTGTTGAACATCATGTTCACATTGAGCCTGTGAAGTTGATAGTATTATTTGTATTTTACAGCTGAGAACACAGGTTCAGAGGGGAGAAACGACAATAAAGCTGCCCAGCTGACCCGCAAACCCATGATTCAGAAATATTTGCTCTTGCTGTTTGCCACTGAGATTTGGGGGCTGTGTGTTATGCAGCAATAGCTGACTAATACAAGATTTAAATCCAGTTTCTTTGATTCTGTCTCACTGTGTTGTCCCACTGAGTGTATGGCTCGGATTCCTGTTCTCCCCACAAAAACATTGTTGGAGTGTCCTGTTCCCAAAGGAGCAGAGAAGAAGATACTGGAAAAGAGGTGGAGAGATTTGTCCCTGGAAACCTCCTGCATACTTAGCTCATGTTTTCCTGGCAGTCCCCCGTTCGTTCTGATAGCTGGAAAAAGACATAGATAAGAACAATTCCAACCATTCACAGAGCGCTATAGGGTTCCTCGAAGAGGTTTCATCTGGGTGATTACATTTACACACCCCAGGCAGTCTCAGAGGGTAACCAGGGCTGATGTTATTACAACCAGTATACAGTTGAGGAAACTAAAGCTCAGAGGGGTGAAGTGAGTTGTCCGGGTTACAAAACTTCATCTAAACCCAGACCCTTTGGTTTCCAGCCCTGGGCTCTTTCCCTGACACCCTATTGCCTCTGAGTCCTTGATAGAGATCATTGTTCATCTGAGCTCTTTTATATGGTAACATAGCGCCATGCGCTTCACATGCCTCAGCGTCTAGGGCTCGAGTGCTGTGTTCAGAGAGCAGGCCGCTTTGAACCTCAGCCCATCCCCTTACTTTACCAATCATTCAGCTGCACTTGCCTTTTCCTCCCAACTATTCCTGCTCCCTTGAGGTCCTTTCCCCCAGCCTCCATCCAGCACCTGGTCAAGGTGGACATAGTGCAATTATCTTCCAGATGCCCCAGAACTCAGAACCTGCCCTTTGCAGACAGCAAACGCTGTTAGTACAACAGGATAAGGAGGAAAAGAGCCTCGGTTGAAGCGTTGGCCGGCCATTTGATTTCTGACACGGGCAATTCACGCCCCATGCCTTGGGTCACTGTTTTCTCCTCCAATAAATGACGGTCATCATGTGATGACACCAGGGATGTTACAAAGGTTCTGTCTCCTTTGCCTGGCACACCCTTGCCCTAGCTAACTTCACTCATCTTTCAGATTTACTACTTTCATGCTACTTCCTCAGAGAGACCTCTCCCCGAGGCCAAATGCTTTTCCTACCCAAATTCTTTTACTTGCTTCCTTCACAGCACTCGCTACCTTTTAGATTTATACGATTATTTGTTTTATTGCTTTATTGTCTATCTGCCTTGCTAGATCAGAAGCTGCCTGAGGGGAGGGACTATGTTTCGTAACCCAGAGGCTAGCACAGTGTGTGCTATCTAGTAAGCACTCAAAAAATATATATTGGATGAGTGAATGAATGAATCTTCCCCCCTCTTTCCATCCTTCCCACCTACCTCCACCCCCACTGCCCCATCTCTCAGGGGTGTTGTAAGGTGATAACTGTAAGCTGGGGATTCTTGGGCAAGGGTTGATGGCTGAGCACTCCACTCTGTTCACTCAGTTCCTGCCACCCTGGCTTCCTTGCCATCTCTCGAAGATGCCCATCTCATTTCTGCCTCAGGGCTTTGCACTTGAATTCCCTCTATCTGGAATGTTTTTCTCGGGTATTCAGCTGGCTCCATCCTTCCTGTCAATCAAATCTCTGCTTAAAATGCCACCTCTTCAGGGCGGTCTTTGCTGACTGCCATTTCTAAAGTAATTCCTCTCGCTATCCTTGTTTTCTATCCCCGTACCCCCATTTTCCCTCATAGCACTTCTTCCTACTTGATGCTAAATTTCACATTGTTGGTTGACTTGTTTATTGTCTGTCTCCTCCGCGACAATATAAACTATGAGTCAGAGTGTTTCTCTTTATTCACTATATTTGTGTATCTCTGTACCACCCAGACCAGTTCCTGGCACATAGTAAATGCTTAATGCATGTTTATCAAATGAATGATTGAGTGACTGAATGATGATGAAAAGGCCGCTGAAGAAAACAGCTTTTTTTCTTAAAATAAAGCCCTGAATCCTTCAAGGCCAGAGCCAGGAATAATGTCTAGGTAAGGGCAAGACCAACTACACCCCAGCTGTGAACTGAGTGAGTCACTTCCTTCTCTGAGCCTCTGTTTCCTCATCTGCGCAGTGGGAATAGTGTATCTACAATTCACAAACTTGTTTTAGAGATTAAATGAGATAATATAAGTGTCTGGCGCACAGTGGGTGCTCAGCAAACATTCCTCCCTGAACTTGGAGGCACACTCAGCTCTTAAACCAGTCTGGCTAACAAAGAGTTCTCAGCCTGGAGGAGAAAACAGGCAGGCGACCTCTCTCTCTCCCCCCCCCCCTCCCGGTTTCCCTTCTAAGAGAGGAACTCACTGGCCAGAACCCAGAATGGTCACTAATGCAGAGGACAGGCAGCCAAAGACTAGCCTCCCACATGGAGTTTCCAAAAAATGTGAGCACAGAGTTGCATAACCTGTCCCTGAGACACGTGTCTCCTCTGAAGTGTTTTCACCAAACATTCCTTGAAAGGGATCATGTGAGCAGGGCTGTAAAGCAGCCTGGGGAAGGAAGAAGGAAGAAAGGGAGACAGTTGGGGAGCCTTGGGGGTGGGGTGGGATTAGGAAGAGAAGGTGCCACGTTTACTGAGCTCCTACTATGTGCCAGGCACCGGGCTCCTTCTTTCTGATATCTACGTACCTAGATCCTTGCCCTAAATCGAAGAAATCAGGTATTGCCACTCCCACAATTGCAAGAGAAGAAAAATAACAATAATTCACGTAGCTAACGTTTCCAGAATGCTAACTGTGCATCAGGCAGTGGGGTAAGCACACATTACATCTTCAGGACAGCCCATGACATCGTTACTATTCTCATCCCCATTTTATGGAGCAGGAAACTGAGACTCAGCAAGATGAAGCAACTCCCCCTTGGTCACCCAGCAAGACAATAGGGCTCGGATTCGAATACCAGCAGGGCTCCACAGCCCAAAGGCCTGTATGATGACATTCCCCAAGAGATTCATGGGGGTAGATCTAGAAAGTGACCCCAGCAGTTGTCCTCACTTGCCCATAGCGCAGGCCCAGTGGGCCCAGTGAAGGAGTGACGTAAGTGACCGAGTAATCAGAGGCACCCCCTTCCTTTGCACCCCGGGGACAGTTTGTCCCAGCCTGTGGCTGTTTGTCATTCTGCCTCTGACCTAAAGTTTAAAATTTCATTCATAAGTTTGGAACCACAAACTTGGCAGCGAGGGAAGGGCCCTTGGAGATCAGCTATTCTAGTCCAACCCCCTCAAATTACAGATGGAAAAAAACTCTGAGGCCCAAAAAGAGGCACACACATGGCAAGGTCACAGAGAAATTTTCTGTTAGAGAAGAAAGGGTTGGTTTGAAGTCAATTACAGAGCATCTTGTTCTGTAATTACCAAATATGGCTGTACCTCTGAATTACTTGGGGAGCTTTTTAAACACACAGATTTCTGGACTCTGCTTCTAGAGATTCAAACTTCGGTTTGCAACAAGCTAGACTTGGGACTCTGGCTATATAATATGTTCCTCAGGTGATTCAGATGGCACAGGGCCATGTGCTGCGTTTGGAAGTGGAGTCCAATACCTCTCTTTCACTTTATAGTTTGGGATACTAAGAACTAGCACAGGACTTGCCCAAGGTCACGTGACAAGTCAGTGTGGCTCTAGATCATGCTTTGTGGTCTGAACCCAAAGCCCATTCTCTTTCTCCAGGCTGCCTGTGGTCAAATTCTCAAAATGGACCAGGAGGGCTGGCCAAGGGAGTTACTGTGGTTTTCCCCAGCCCTTGGTTTCCTTGTCCTACCCTAATTCAGACCCAGGGTGATGCCTATTTCTGGGGTTTCGAAAGGTGAGCGCTTAAGAGCTGAAATCCTACAGGGGAAAAAGGAAACTGCACTAAGCTGTCCTGCTGGCCCTTGGGGGTTTCCCAGAGCTGAATCCAGGCTCTAGGAGTGACGTCAGATACCAGCACCACCTATCTAGCTGGTCCCAACGCCTCGGGCTCCAGGTTACCTGCATTTTCTGTTTCTGGAGAATGGGGTGGGAGGGCCTTCCTTCTGTGGGAGGAGAGGGGGTGGAGAGGGTCCAGCTGTGACGTCAGGGGGCCTGCCTCAGGAAGAACCACACATTCCAGTACCTGGAAGGAAGACAAAGCTGCTTTCGGGAACTAAGTCAAACCTCTCAAGCACTTTTCCTGAGCCTCTCCTCTCACTACCCCTTAATCCCTCAATCAAGAGCTCCTTGAATGGAGGGAGTCACTGCTCCTTTTCCACTTTCCACTACTCCACCACTCATTTCATTGTTTTCTTCCTTTCTCCCTTTCTTTCTTTTTTCCTTCTTTTCTTTTCTTTCTTTTTCTTCTGGAATGGTACCTTGGGGTTTAGAGTCAGATGTACTGCGTTTGAATCCCAGCTCAGCTTCCTATGACCTTTCTGACCTAGGTAGTAGTCACCCCCACCTCTGAGCCTCAGCTACCATTAAAAAAATTTTTTTTTGCTAGTTACGTACTCCTCTTTCACAGAATTTAACATCTATTATACCAAACAGCATTTTAAACACTGACATATAAACTCCCCAATAAGGTAAAGCAAAGACAAAAGTATCTTATGAGAAACAAGATACATCATCGCTTAGTCTTAAAGTGATTATTGCGCCTAAACTTTCATAATTTGACAATGCATTCATGAAAACAATCTACAGACAACTAGTTTTAACAAACAAATTAAAGAACACTTTTAAGCAAACATGTCTGTCCTAGATTATTAGGTAAGAGTTTTACAAACATTACTCATATTAGCAGTAATGGTGGAGCTGGCGAGTGTTGCACCTTCTCCAAGCCGCACGGCGAGAACCACCAATAGCATGGTGGAACCTCTGGCCCTTCCCAAGGCCACGGCTCTTGCAGCATGCAGATGTCAGCCCTCACATCTCCCTGTGCCTGTGGACTGGTTTGGTGATCCACTGGGTATCAGGATTCTGTCGGATAGCTTTATGGAATGGATCAATGAGGATAACTTTAAAGAATTTGTATGTGGAATTTTTACCAACCCAGTAAGAATTCAGGACTCTCAGAGCCCCACGGTGGTATTCAGTTCATTCCTGGGCAACAGACAGAAGGCTTCAAACTTTAGCTGGTTAACACCGTGATGGGCAGGCTTGCCATAGGTTGCACACTTAGGAACTGGGTGTCTGCGGACACCATGTCACACATGTATCTGATACATGACATAAACTTGCTTGGCCTTTGTCACAAGCACCCGGAAAGGCAGTCACCACATTTCAGTCTCTTCCTGAAAGTCAAGGGGACATTAACCCCTCAGCAGGTCCCTAGGTCCCTGCGTGGTACTCGTGACGCGAGTGGGGAACAAAGTCCCAACACACAGGTTCATATAGAGTGAGTAACTCAGCTTTATTTGGGAACCAATGTCCCTCCAGAGGCCAACACTCTGGTAAGCACAGAGGGTTATACAGAATGGAATAGAATTTAATAACGAACCAAGTCCCAGAGTCAATGGAGATGGAGAAGGTCCCTGGTTCGGGAGAGACGCCTGGGCCCACGACGGGTCTGAGGCAGCTGGTCTTGCAAGGAAGAACTTCGGAGAGTCCCGGAGCATCGGGGCTTGGACCTCGCAAAGGGTCTTAGCCATAGCGCCCAGTGAGACTGCTCATGGCATTGCCCTGGAGTTCTGCTTTTATTCTCTTTTCCTTAGACTTGTTTACCTCTTAGGTGATAACAAGGAGTTGTTTTGGTGAATGTGTTTACCACTTAATTTTGTTATACTCAGTTTCACACATAAACATAAACATGTTTTGTGTTTTTTTAAAGATTTTTATTGGGGAATTGGGGGGATAGGAACAGCGCTGGGGAATTGGGGGAAGGGGAACAGACAAGTTGCTGTCATTTTGTTCTTCAATCTAGTTGTGGAGGACATTGCTTTACTGGCCCAAGTTGGCACCATCATTGCGCTCTTCCCGGGCGAGGCATATCAGTTGCCGGCTTCTGGACGGCCGCTCACTGCGGCTGCTGGCCGCTCATGCTGGCTGCTGGCTACACACGGTAGCCCATGGCAACCCACTG
>NW_017731381.1:4696791-4724129 GCF_001890085.2 Hipposideros armiger
CAGCCCAGCTCCAGGTTGAGCTGTTGTTCAGCATCTTAGCTGTAGAGGGCAGCGTCACTGGCCCTCATATGTGGGATCCGAACCGGGGCCCTTGGCGTCCCAAGCCAGTTCTTAACCATCGCGCCACTCGGCCAACCCAACATGTTTATTTTTAAGTATATGCTCTACCCATAAACATGTTTACTTTCACTTTACTCTTATCAGTCTCATACATGTGCAGCCCAGCTTATGTCCCTATACTAGTAAACAACTTGTTTTGCAAACCTCAATCCAAAAACAACCTTATTTACAGTGTATTTTATATGCTCTATACAGCCTTGTATCCCAGCCTGTGTGCTTTATCCGGTCAGGTGGAGAGAGTGTGTGTGTGTGTGTGTGTGTGTGTGTGTGTGCGCGCGCGCGCGCGCGCGCGCTCGAGCACTGTGGAGCACAGAGAGCTGGCAGTACTGCCAGCAGTGCCCCCTGAGAAGAAACCGCATTACATCGAACTGCTTCTTCCTACAGCTCCTGGATTTACTTGTAAGCGCCCATCTTGGCTTACCCGATGGCTGCAGCCCAATGGAAAGGGCTTCAGTTTCCACTTTGAAAAAGGAAGGTAATATCTATCTTCTTGGATTGTGAGGATGAAAGAAGATCATGTAGGTATTTAATAAACAGAAGATGTTTTCTCAGACACACTAGATCAAGTGAGTAATAAGGGAAGGACCAGGGGGTTTTGAATACATATATTTGTTGAACCAAATTGAGGCCCCTAAAAGAATGGTTGACCTGGAAAGCACCACTGGAATCTTTGGGCCTTAATGACTTTCAAACTGGAGTCCAAGTGAACTGTGTACAGTATTTCCAAATGATAAGGGAAATCACATACTTACTCTTGATAGTCTCAAGTTTCTTTACTTTTGTCTGGAACTGTATCAACCCGAGGTGACACGAGGGTTATCACATGCTGTTCAGAAGTTCTGATTGGCAGTTATATGGGTCTTTGATAAGTGTTTTCATGGGAAAATAATTAGTGGCTCAGAGATTAAATGTTGGAGAATGGTCTTGTCTATTTCCTCATTTCATAAAGAGGGAAGCTGAGGTTTAAAGAAGGAAGTGGCTTGCTAGTCATACAGCAGGCAGAGGTGGCTCTAAAACCCAGGTTCTTTGTCTGGGGCGGTTACTTCCCTTCTTTCCATTCTGAAGAGGGGGAACCTAGATTCAATGAAGTTGAGGGGGTTTGGTCTGATGTGGCAGGGATAAAGTGATTCACCAGTTTGCTGTTGCCCTTTCTCTGTTCTTGACTCATTCAGCAAATATTTACTGAGTGTCCACACTATTTGGACTCAGAAGAGAAGGCAGAGAGAAAACAGTCATGGCCGCAGGCAGGGTCAGGATCTGCTCCCAGGTCCTTCAGGACTCCAGAACCTGTTTTTTGTTTGTTTGTTTTTTCATTATAAGCATATATATATATATGGATACATGATAAAACACCCACTACACTGCCTTCTAATTAGGCTTTATCTGAGGGCAGGGATTGTCTCCTTAGTACGTGTCCAAACCTTCCTGGCACCCAGTAGGTAGGAAATCAATGCTGTGGTGTTGGCAACACCTGAATTCTAACCCCGACTGCCACTAAGGTAACTCTATGTCTTTGAGACAGACAATATGTTGCTTTCCTTCTCTGATTCTTAGTTTAATCATCTGTAAAACATGAACAGCGGCAAAATCGTATGTGGAAGAGCTGGGGGGGGGTTCATTTCAAGTTATCTCAGACTTTAGGAGAAAGAAAACATTGGGAATCTCGGCTGAAGACAGAGTCAACATTTATTGCTTCGTTTACTGCGAAACATCTTTCTCTCGCAGTTGGCAACCCTTCTTCCTTCTCTCCTCGTTGCCCTCTTTTTCTTCAAAATTCCCCTCTAGAGGGCACGCAAGCTCTATCGTTCTCGTGCCTCACTTTGCAGCGCCTTCACCCTTCACTTTGCGCAAGTGCACACTTCGCTACCCCCGCGGCCCGTAACCTCGATTAGGTGGCTCAGCCGGAGTTTGCACCCACGACGCCTGCGCAGCCTCAGCCCCGCCCCTCCAGCGCAGGCTCCGGAAACGCTTCCTTCCTACGCAGCCGCTCCAGGAGCAGCCGTCGCTGGGGCTTTGCCTCTCTAGGCCGCTAGCGCCTCTCCTCCATGATCCTGTCTGTCTGGATTGTTTCGGGGGCCCGCCGTTGAGGCTGGGCCGCCCTCGGACGCTTCGATTCTCAAGTCAGTCACTGGTGAGTGAACCCCAAAGGAGCTTGAGTACGGGCGGGGCCCGAGCAGCCGGAACAGGTGGGATTTCCCCTCACTCTGGGAATGGGTCTGTCCGCCCCGCCCTCCCCCCACTCCCGGAATGGGCTCTCCCCCTCGGTCCCAATCCCTCCTCCCGGGCTGGGCAGCGTTGCCATGGTGACGGCCGGCAGGCTGAGGCCTGGCGTGTGTCCTCGCAGGTGCCAGGGCGGCCCGGAGCTCATGGCGCGGCGGCACTGATCCAGGCCCGGGCGGTGGCCGGGTCCCGCGGGCCGGTATGGCGGGCCAGTTCCGCAGCTACGTGTGGGACCCGTTGCTGATCCTGTCGCAGATCGTCCTTATGCAGACTGTCTATTACGGTTCTCTGGGCCTGTGGCTGGCGCTGGTGGACGCGATCGTGCGCAGCAGCCCCTCTCTGGACCAGATGTTCGACTCGGAGGTAGGGTCCCCGGTCTGGCGCGGGCGGTCTTCTCGGCTTCACCGTGTGGGTTTTGTGGCCCGACACTACTGGGCTCTAGACCTGGTTGGGACTCCTCCTGGCCTTTTTTGGCCTCGGAGCCTCTGCTGCTCCATCTGTAAAATGGAGTGACTGACAACAGAGGCTGGTTTCATACGAAGGGAAGGGACCTGGATGTTATAACAAACAGACCTGCGTTCCAGGCAACCTGATACTTCCCCTTTCTGACACGCTGACAAAGTGACTGCACTTCTCTGAGTCCCAAGATCCTCAGGTGCCAACTGGGGGAGGAAGATGTGGATAAAAGAGTGTTCAAGGAGATATAATGGACACTGCCTGAACTTTGGAGTCAGGCCTCCGTTTAAGTTCCACTTGCTGGCTGTGTGACCTGGGGCAAGTGTTACCACCTTTCTGAACCTCAGTTTTTCTGTCTGCAAAATCACGAGACTGGTAGCAGAGAGGCTGCGGGCTGCAGCACAAGGAGCCTGTACTTTTTGATTCAGAAAGGCTAGGCATCCAATCTAGACCCAAACATACCAGTTGTGGGACTTCGGTCAAGTGGCTTCACCTTTCTGAGCCTGTTTCCTCTTCTAGGAAATGGGACCGAATAATCCTCAGCAAAATGTGGTGAGGCCCAGAGGGGCCTAGGAATATGAAAACACTTTATAAAGCGTAATGGAGGCCTTAACGGTGTTTGTATCTGAGAGGCAGCTTTGGTGCTTGGTAATCAGCACTGTTCTTGGAGCTCGGAGATCTAGGATGAAATCCTTGCTCCTGCTGTTTATCCTTTACCTAGCCCTTGGGCAAGTTATAATTCAAAAAGAGGTAAGAACAACAACAATAATAATAGATTTTTGAGGATTATGAGATTGTGGATTTCAAAGGCCTTTGTAAACTGAAAGTGTGTAGATGTTGGTATTTAGTAGTATTGTGTCAAGAGTGGTGGTTTACACACCAACAGGTGACCAGTAGTCTCCTCTTAGGAGTCTGTCCTCCTGGGAAGGGCATGTTGGAATCCTGGGCTTTGTTGCCCTGGGCTCATGCATGCAACCTGAATTTTAGACCAGGGAGGGCAAACCTTTTCTGAGTGTGAGATAGTAAAGATTTTAGGCCACAACTACTCAACCGCCATTGTAGCGCAAAAGCAGCCATAGACAATACTTAGGTGTGGCTGTGTTTCAATAAAACTTTATTTACAAAAATAGGTGCCTGGCCCATGAGGCCATAGTTTGCTGAACCCTGTTCTAGACTTTGCTCTTGCCGTTTACTAAAAACAAAGTGTTGGGCAAGTTACTTAACCTCTCTGAGCTTTTATTCCTTCTTTGTAAGAGGAGGAGGATAACCCCTTCCTGGCTGCTGTGAGTGGGGCAGGTGAGATACCATAATGGAGGTCTGTGAAAGCCCCCTTGTTGGAAATAGGCTGCCATACTGATGAGGGGGCATGTTGTCATCTGTGCTCTTGGAAGAATGCTTGTTCCTTAGGAGGCTGCTGGGGTCCTGGATCCTGGGGTTCTGCCGGGTCACTTCTCCAGCATGTTTCCATTTGTGATTCCCCCTCAGATCCTGGGCTTTTCCAGCCCTCCAGGCCGGCTCTCCATGATGTCCTTCATCCTCAACGCCCTCACCTGGTGAGTATAATCAGTTTTGCTATCCAGCTTTTGGGGTCTTAGCACCAGAACTAACTTCCTAAATGTGGTCATGAGACAGGCTGGCACTTGTTCCTGGGGACTGGTGGACTAAAGTGGGTGGCAGAGGCCGATTCTGGGACCGGCTCCATCACAGAGCTCCTTTCATTGCTCTTTGGACTTAGCTGGAAAGCTCTCCTGTCACTCTGTGCATGCTGCCTGTGGGACAGCTTCTGTCTCAGGTCACTTCCCTAGTGTGGAAGGAGATGAGGAAAGGTTTAGACCGGGAGTCTGGAGAACTGGATTCTGTTCTTTGTCCGTGTGCCATTGGCCAAGTTACTTTCCTCCTCTCTGGGTCACGGGCTCCTCATCTGTACACTGAGTGAAGTCTAAGGTCACTGAGGACTACTGCTTGTCTTTTGAGAGGTAGGTAAGCATAGTGATTAAGATCTCAGGCTCTGGAGGCAGACTCACTTACTTGGCTTTGAATCTCAGCTTTACCAGTGATTATTGGACAAGTTCATCTGTCTAAGCCCTAGTTTTCTCATCAGGAAAATGAGGCTAACATTATCCATCTCATAGTTGTAAGGGTTAATTGAGTTAACTAGAGCAGTGCCTTGCACATGACTAACCTTGACCTTACTTACACTGGAGGTTGAAAGCTGATGAGGGCTGATTTTGGCCTAAATTTGGCCCCCAGATATGTTCTGTTTGGCTTACACAGTTGTCAGTCGACGCATGGTGTTTAAAACATTTTCCCACTTAGTTGAAAATCAGAATATTTTATATAAAAAAAATCCAGATTTCTGGCTTCTCATGAAAAATGGGAGGATTGATTCTAGGCCAGACTTCTAGCATGATGACTTGCTCAGTGGCACCTGGCTCTTGTCCCCACTTTAGATGGGACGTGTGTGCTTCAGGGTGCCACAATCCCCGCTAATCCCTAGGATTCTCTTAGTGACAGTTGCCGTTTGTCATCAAGGTCGTACTTTGTTCTTCTACCCAGCCTGACTCACTCTCAGCATTACCTGCCAGGTTCCTCTAGGCATCTAATAATGTAAGCCTGGCTTCACACTTCTCTTGCTTGCTTCTGACCCCTATGCTGTCATCCTAATTGTCCCTACATCCCAAATAATCTCAGGTCCAGGACAACCCAGTGACAACTCACTGCTGTCCTCTCCCCACAGTGCCCTGGGCCTGCTGTACTTCATCCGGCGAGGGAAGCAGTGTCTGGATTTCACTGTCACTGTCCATTTCTTTCACCTCCTGGGCTGCTGGTTCTACAGCTCCCGTTTCCCCTCGGCGCTGACCTGGTGGCTGGTCCAAGCCGTGTGCATTGCGCTCATGGCTGTCATCGGGGAGTACCTGTGCATGCGGACGGAGCTCAAGGAGATCCCCCTCAACTCATCCCCTAAATCCAATGTCTAGAATTGGGTCCTGTGGACATCCTGCTGGGAGTTTGGACCCCCAACACCTTGGGCTGCTCAGACCCTCCAGATGGGGTCCAGCCCAGGTCTGAGAGGAACCCTGGAAATGTGAAGTCTCTGTTGGTGTGGGAGAGATAAGTGAGGCCCCGTCGAGAAGACAGGGAGCAGTCAGGTTCACAGCTGTAAGAATGGCCTCTGTCTGCTGAAGCCTTGGTGTGTCTGGGAGGTCAGCAAGGGGTCCTCGTTCAGGGTAATAACAGAATTGGAACCATGTCACTCTTGAGCCACCATACCTGTCACCAGCCTGTTATTTTAAAAAAGAAAAGAAAATCAACGAGAACTGGTTGGAGCAAACCACTCTTCTGGTCATCTGTCTTGCCTCCCTGGGACAGCTGTTACCTTTGCCATGTTGTCGAACCACAGCTATTCTGTCCAGAGAAACACGGTGCCTGGATCCATAACCACAAAAAGATGTAGGTGCAAAGTCTTAGGCTGCTGTCAGGGAGAGGACGGCAGATGGAGGCATCAAGCACAAGGGAAATGCACAAACTGTGTCCTGCTTCGTGCATGTGTACACACACCCGTGAACCCATGACTAACGAACTTCTCCACTGGGTGCCTCCCTTGCTGCCAGCTTTCCACACAGCAGGCGCTAGGACCCAGAGAAGAGTGTTAGCATCGCTCCTAGCCTTACCCTCATCATAGAGCCACTGCCTGTTCCATAGGAACGACCAGGCACCCTAGCTCCCACTGGACCTCAGATCTGGCAATAGTTCCTTTTTCCTGACTTACTTGGAATTCTTCAGTGGGAAGGGTACGGTGGGTGCCCAGAGATAGGAAGTCCAGCCTTGCGGCTCGACCTGCACTCAGAGTGCTGAGGGAGATAGGAATTTGCTGCTAAGATTTTTCTCGGGGGTAGAGTGTCCTCTGTGAGGGGCTTGCAGCTGTCCTTCCTGTGTACACAAATACAGTATTTTCCACGGATCTACCTGTGTGTACTTTGTACTGCCATGGTTGAGACAGAGAGGTCAGCACAGCCAGGCAAGGGAGCTAAGTATAAAGGATTAGCAGGTCACCTTCTCCTCTCCTGGGCCTCAGATTATCCCTCCATTTGGTTAAAACACTAAGTGCAGGGAACTCTTATGTCCCACCCCCTCCACCATCAGCCTCCCCCGCTACACCTTGGGTGAACCGCCATGACTCTCAGGATTCCTTTCGCACTTGATTTCTGAACATGTCCAGAGGAACGCTCTGGTCTAGACCCCTTCTGCATTGAAACCATTGGTGTTCCTCTTTGGGTCCTCCAGAGTCTGTCCAAGAGAGCTGTCAGTTTTTAGCCTTTCGTGATAGGGCTACACAGATGAGTTTGTTGTCTCCAAACTAGCCTCCTGAGTAGGGAGTTGAGGCTGACAGGATGAAGGTTTAAGAGTGACTGTGCCTTGGCGGAGGCTCGTCACTCGGTGCCCCGGCTGAGCTGGAAGGAAGCAGCTTAGTAATGGGACCCTCATCCTGGCCGCAGGGTCAGGAGGCGAGACCAGCTGAGATGACTTCCCCTAGGTCGGTGGATTTCCCCAGACACCACAGACTCTAAAGGCATGTGACTAACTTTATTTCGAGGAAGGCATCAGAGCGCTCGTGTGGCTGCCACCTCCCTTGGTCATCTGTGGTGGTCGCTCCAGCCTGTATCCTCACACCGTTTTGGGAGTTTCCTTTAAGAGCTTCTGCCATTCTGCATATTTCCTGTGATGACAGAGCTCTCCCCCTTGAGCGTTAATTTGATTTTTGGAAACAAAAAGTCAGGGGAGCCAATTTTATTTTTTTCAATAATACAGTGACTGCGCTGAAGGACACGGGTCAAAAATATGTGACCTTAACGAGATTTTTTTGATTTGAAAAGTAACAGTAAAAGCCATATCTAGAGGCAAGTTCCAGAGAGAACTGGGTAATTGCCATGATGTCATTTTGGTAAAAAATAACATTTATTGAGTATTGAATAGATGTCCAGCAGTGGGCTTTCCATCTCCTTGCTCACATAATCTTCACAACAACCTCCTGAAGTAGAAAATATCATCCATATCTTACAGACCAGGAAACTGTAAGGAATTTGCCCGAGGTTACATGTTAGGAGCTGGCAGAGCCAGGACTTGTGACATTAATAAACTCATTCTGAAGACATTAATAGCTCAAAGATGTAAAGTTCTTATTGGTTAATCAGTCTATCACCTTAATAATCATACCTTCCTACTGCACTGTTTTATACTAAGGATGTACAGTGCTTTATAAACATTATTAGCTTTCTAAGAAAAACTGATAACACGGTACATTAAATGTGGCCACAGATTTCCACGTGTATGGAGGGGCCAGGATGGCAGCCAGGAGGCACTTAGGGATGGGGTGGGAAGCTTCAGGTCCCCATGAGTCCTGTGGGGTGCACAGCTCCAACGTGCCTCAGGAAGCAGTTTCTTAGACTTTTCTTCAGGGACTCCCAGATCAGGAGAGCTTCCTTCTGGCGGTCGCAGGGCAGTCAGTATGCAGGCGAGGGACTCCTGCCAGCAGCTGTAGCTGGAGGACTGCAGAGCCTCGGGCTGGGTGAGTAGGGGTGGATTCAAGGCACAAGAGAGGCCCTCTGTGGAGAGGGAACTAAAAGGCACTGCCCTGCTTGAGGTTTTCTGTAGGAAAGTAGCAAAAGGTGGTGTAACGGCATTGAGATGGGGTCGAGGGACCTGCGGCTTCAGTCCTTCTGGCCACAACCTGGGCAAGTCAGATTTCTAGAGGTCTCATGATAGGAGGCTTTAGAGAGCTGCAGTAGAGGGCAGAGTTAAGTCCTGGAGTCCCGTTACTAGCTGTGGGATCTTGGATAAGCTACAAAACCTCCCTGTACCCCGGTTTCCTCATTTGTCAACTGAGGATAATAATAGCGCTTCCCTGGGTGGTTGTGAGGATTTAATGAGAGGTCGTGTGTAAAGCACTTAGCACCAGACCTAGCACATGGGAAGTGATCCATAAATGTAAGCGGTTATAGTTCTTGGGCCATCCCTCCCCCCATTTTACAGAGGACACACCTTTCTTCTGAGCCCTGTTACATAGGGGATGGGACAGGCTTGCCAGGTACAGCCAGCAAGTATTCTGCTCCTGTGTGCCATGCACTGCGAAGTGATTTCTGCATGTTCTCACTTAATCCGAGAAGATGGGCACCATTATTTCCTTCATTTTGCAGGCAAATTGAGGAGAAGGAGTAAATAAAAACTTTCCTTGACATCACTGATAAGAAGCTACGCCTGTCTGCCTCCACAGCCTCATCTTTTCATGTGCCAATCATGTTTGAGTGGTGCTTGGTCCAGATAGGGAGAGGGACAGCTTTAGGAACCTAGATGCCATTTTAGCAAAAGGTTGTGAATGTGAACATAAGATTGACTGTTTAACAAGCAGCTCCTTCCCTTCAGTGGGCAGTTAGGCAGCTGCTCATAAGTGAGAAATAGGGTCAGTGCTGGCCTGGAGGCGCTGTCAGGGTGCAGAGGAGGCATGGAAAACAGGCCAGCCATTTGTTCAACACCCCACAAATTGGCATTACCTACATCCAGCCTGATTTGCTCAAAGCCCTCTGGAATGGATATTAATATCCCTATTTAATAAGCAGATGAAATAGGCTCAGCGAGGTCATGTGATTTGTTGAAAGTCACTCAAACACTTTAAAGTTAATTTCGCCCCCACCCTCCCCCCCAAGTTAATTGTTAGGGAGCCATTTCTGGGCTGGTCTCTGATCCCTGATATATGTTGCAGCCTCCTGCCCAAATCAGGATCTGAGCCCAGAAGAAGAACCTCAGATTGAAGTGATTAAACAAAGGGAGACCCCAGCTGTGGGATTGTGGGGGGCAGGTTGCCTGAGGTGCAGATTGGGATAAGGCTGGAAGAATGCACTGCTGCCAGTCACTAGCACCCCACCCCCCACCCCCTTCTCCCAGCCGCGGTGCCCTGGCCACATTGGGTCCCACAAGCTTCCTTTAACTCCGTGTCACTTCCCGTGGTGGGCGACCGGGGCCCAGCTCTGGCTTTCTTTGAGGCAAAGCAGAAGCTGGCAAGCTTTTGGGCCACCAGTTGGGGTTCCCTGGGCAGCCTCCCTTAAAGAATAGTGCATGGGACCCCTCCGATAGGGTTTTTTGGGGGGGGCGGTTAGCGGCCTGCCCTGACCGCCTGCTGATACCCTGCTGATGGCGCGCGCAGGACAGAAGTTCATGCGACGGTGGAATGGTGAAATGGAAAATGCTTGGGAGGAAAGATCCAGGAGAGGTGATTTTAGAAGGTTGATGGGATTGGTGACGTCCAGCAAGGGTAACGAAACGGAGACTCAGGAGCTGGGCTAGGGTGCAAACGGAGTGGGAAGACAGCTTGAAGTGGAGGTTACTGGGGTGGCAGTTGCGCGGAAGTGGCGGGGGCGGGGGATGTACAGTAGGTACCGGAGCACCGCCGCAGAAAGGCGGCGGGCGGCGGCGGCGGCGGCGGCAGTGAGCGAGCGTGCGCTGAGGCGCCGGGCAGCCGTACCCAGGCAGAGCCCGGCGGCACACAGCGATCCCGCGCCAGGGCCGGGTCCAGGCTGTCGGCACCTCCCCAAGGGAGACACGTTCCATTTTCTGCCGGCTCGGGCCAGGTGATTCTCAGTCACGGTGCTGAGCACCCGTGGGAAGGTGGGGTGCGAGCGGGCAGGTTCAGGGGAAGACCCCCCATCTTTCTCCCTCTCTCCCAATGTGGGACTCCCTCTCCATCAGTGGCTCCTGGGGGTGGGGTGGGGGCTTTGCGCCCCTGGATGGCTCCATTGCTTTCCCCAGGGCACCCGCGCCCCTCAGCCTGCCTCAGGGGAACAGGGAGGATTATAATCTTCCTCTAGACGAGAAAGCCTGGGTTTTCCTCTCCCCAACTGCATGTTCAGGGCCCCGTGGCTTCTACCGACAGAGAGTGACTCCGACCGGATGGGTGGACCAGGGCTGGGGATTGGACGATGAACGTGCCATGTCACATGGGAACAGTTGGGGAGCAGTGCCAGCTTCCCACCTGACCGTGCTTTCCGTAATCTGTGACTCAGACAGGGCCCAGCGACACCCATTTATTGACCCGAGGGTATGATAATCAGGGTATGCACGTGCATGACGGGCTGGACGCTTCCGTGGGCATTTTCCCTTTCTTCGGAAAAGGAAACGCAGAGCAGCCAGGAGACCCAGATCAGAGCTCCTGCTCCACCGCTCCTAGCGGTGTGAGCCCGGGCAAGGACTTCCCGCCTCGGCACCGCGGTTTCCTGATCTCCTTGGCTTGCAGGGCCATTGTGAGGCATCTGGCGCCCTGGAAACACCCGAAAAATGTTCCCTTTCTATGACTTCATGGAGTACACCACTGAGGAGGTGCAGCTCGCTGGCTTCTTTGTTCCGGGTTCTAGACTGACCTTAAGAACCTGGGGGTGGGCGAGAAGCGGCCTGAAGTCCTGATGCACGCCCTCCCCCGCCCTCCGCTAGGGCCTCTCGCCTCCAGCCTTTCCAGACCCAGACAAACAGAGCCGGCGGTAGTCTTCTTCAGTGCCATATGGGAGATTTTATTTGTATACTCGCCAATTTCACCGCCCAGCCTTCCCATTCAGATGTTTGCATGACCTCTGCCCTCCGCTCACACTTTGGCTCCCATCCAAGGCCGTACCACCTGTATGAGAGACCGTGGTGTTAGGAGCTAAGACCGCCCCCAGGGGGCGCTGCCGTCCAGGGAGAGGGCTTCGGAGCCTGGCGTGGCGATGGCTGACCTGGTTGGGGATGTGGGTTTTGTGAAGGGGAAACCTCCCTTTTTGCTGGACCCCCAAGCCCATCACCCGCTTCCTTTCTTGGGACCTGAATTCTCTCGTGGAGCGGCTGGAGTATTTTTCGTGCTAAGGAAGTTTTTCAGAGTACATCTTATTTGAAGCGTGCATCAATAAAACAGAGTGTTGATTTTGCCTGAGAGGGGATGAGATGTGGCAGAGCCCTACTCAACCACTCCCCTCCCCCACACTTAGAAATTCCTAAATTCGCTTACTCAGACGTCTGTGAGAGTCTGAGCCTTCGCGGTTGTGGGGTTGTGGCGACTCTGAGGCCTCCAGGCAGTGGGATGACTCACCTCAGAACCCACAGTCACCAACTGTGCCTCCCCTCCCCCACAGCCCCTGCTTGGATTCTGGGAGGCTCCAGCCTGCTGTGTGGCCTTGGCCAGTGGCTTCCCCTCTCTGAGCTTCCCTTTCTAGGTATGAAGTGGGGCCTGCCAGCCACAGCCTCCAAGACTCAGGATCCCAAGCCCTCTGACCCTGGGGCCCAGCTCTGGGCCTGGTGTGGGGTGGGCATCTCACCCTGCCCGGCAGTGGCGTTGTCACACCCGGTATGGATGGTACATAGGCAGCTCAAGCGATGCAGAGCAGAAGCGGGTGCAGCAGCGCTTGACCAAGCGCAGGGTGGATGGCCTGCACATCACGCGGGGCCCCGGGAGGTGGATTCGTGTGGGCAGCCCCTCAAACCAGATCCACCGGCCAGCGGCTTCCACTTGCTCCATGTCCCCCGAGGCAGTTCTCTGCTGGTGGGTCTTCAGGAAGATGAGCCGGGGGCACTCAGTGGGTAGCTGCCTCCCTTGGGTTCCAGAGCTGGCGGTCAGGCCGTGACCTCTCGGTGTCCTTGGGGTCTCAGACTCCACCTGATCTCGCTCTAGCACTGCTGCACGTGACTGCTGGGGCTCGTTCCTCTTCCCCACCCCCACCTTGGGCCTCGACTCCTTAGACTTCCCTCTGGATTCTAACTTCTTGGACTCCAGTTTTTTCTTGGAGCACCTAGCCTCCTGGGGCTCGCCAATATTCTGGTCCACTCCATCGCAGACAGCGATGTTCCTGCAAGGAGAGGAACGGCAGTCAGCAGAGCAGGACTAAGGCACAGCCCTCCAGCCTGGCAGCCAGCTCAGGGGAGCCTGTTAAGAAAGCTAGAGGGAGAGCATTTGAGATCTTGCTTCCTGGCAGCTGTTGTCAGTTTGGGCTCAAATACACTCTTATACATATATTTTTTAAAAAAAGCTAGAAGGCCTGAATAGGAACTTCTCTACCCAGAGGCCTTGCGCCCGGGGGCAGGGGATGTGATACCATTGGCAGCAGGGACGTGAGACGTTGGGAAGGTGAAAGGCAATCACTAATAGTAGGTAGGATACTGGGAATACGGATGGTCTGCATTGGCCAGTAGGGTAGGGTTCTGCCTTCTGGATTTCGGTTGATAAGGTGAACTAGTCCAGTAGTTGTTTTCAAATTGTGTTCCAAGAAATACGAGGGTTCCCCTCAACCCACAAGGGCAGGATACCTTCCCCCCACAACAGCACAATTGGGGTTTGGGGACATATTTGAAGAGGTTTGGCTCCTTTGAAAAGGTTAGAAAACTATGGGCCAGGTGATCCTGACCCTCTTGCCTGCTCTAGGAGGACAGCTCAGAGAGAGGAGCCCAGAGAGGTGGGTGGTCCAGAGGTAGTCAATGCTGGAAGGGTCTTTCCCAAAAGGTATCTATAACCCACTGAGTCCCCTGGAAAGTGGCAGCACCTTCCTAGCTGAATGTGTGGAGCGGGGCGAGGCCTCAGGCTCAAGATAATGACAATACTGATGATAATAATGGCCACTATTGACTGAGTGCCACTGTGTGTCATGCCCGGGACCCTCACAGTCCTGTACAGTGGGACGCAGTGAAGCGGCAGAGTGGCTTGTAGAGTACAGGCTTTCGAGACAGACAAGCTGGGCTTCAAATTCGCTTCTGCCTCTTACCATCTGTGTGATTTGGGGTAAGGCATTTAATTTCTCAGCGCCTTGGTGTCCTCATCTGTAAAACTGGGACAATTCCATCTACCTAATAAAATTGTTAGGAAGAATAAACTAAATGGGGGCATGCTGGTAAACTAAGTACCTGGCACTTAGCAGGTACCTAATAAATGTGAGCGCCGGTGCATCCTGGGGTTGTGTTGACTTGAGGGGGTTTGGGGAGGAGTGTCCCTCCTGCTCAGGGCCCCTGGTGGTGGTCAGACCCATCATTGGACGATGATGACCATGGCTGTGATCACAGCTCTGATATCACACAGGAATGGCTTCAACTCCTAGCTCTGCCACGTACCGGGTCAGGTAACTAGGACAAGTCACTTCATCTCCTGAGCATCAGCTCAGTAAAATAGGGCTCATAACTACCTCTCTCATAGAGCCTTTGTGAAAATTCAGTTCTCTCAATTCCTTAGCACAGTTCCTGTTTCTAGGAGAGATAGCGTGGGTCCATTGTGGGGGCTGAGCTCACCCAGAGGAGATCAGGATTGTCGGAACGCTGAGCAGTGAATTCCAACACCTCTTGGCCAGTTTATGCAGTTCTATGATCCGGGGTTTCGAGTTCTTGAGTAACCTCAAGAGCGACAAATTTTTTAACACCTGCCAGAGTCAAGAAACCAGAAAAACAGAAGCTTCAGCTTTCCTGGGATAGCCTCCTACTCCCTGCCACCCACACTTTGGCTCAGCTCAGCCTGTGATTCCTTCTGGATGCCTCAGGCAGGCAACCAGGGGCCGCTAGTACTGCACGGGTGCTCAGGCTCCCCTCAGCTGGACCAGGATGGGGCATCTTACCGTTTTAAGTTGGTTCAGCTTAATTACTTTGCTGACAGGCTGCTGTCTCTTGTTCCGTGGTTCTTCATCTTGCATCTGAGAGACAGAGAGAGGGAGAGCTACCTCAGGAAGAATCCCCCTGAACGCCTCCATATGCTTCTCCATTTGACTCAGCATCATTTTACCAACACTAGACTAGGAGTTTTGTCACCTTGATTTGAGGGCAGAAATGGGGAGACCATTGTAACTCTTCTGACCTCCCTTCACCTCTCCCTTTCCCTCCACCTGCTCTAGTTACTCCTCGTAAGGCCCCTCTAGGTCCAATCCCTAGTCCAACCTCGAAAACCACTCCATTCTTGGGCCTCTTATTTGCTGATGGACTCATGCTGGAGCCCTGAGGCTTCAAACACAGACAGAGCAAGACTGGTGCCAGGTACTCTCCGTGCCCTGCCCCTCTCAGTTCAGCCAGCACTCAGAGTGGGCATCAGGATGGCTGTGCTGCAGTTCCCAGGGAGGGGAGCTGTGACATCACTGAAATGTGTGACAGCAGCAGGGCTTGGTCTCCAAGGAGTACGTGTGTGGCAGGGGTGGGGAGTGGAGGGTGAGGCAGAAACTCCCATCTGTGGAGAAACCTAGTAGGTGCCAGACAGAGGCATCTATTGTCACCACCTTCCTGGGACGTAAGAGGATTATCTCCTTGTTTTTAATCAAGTAGCCAAGGCTCAAAGAGGTTAAATAATTTACTCAAGGCCATACAGCTAGATAATGGCCGAGCTGGAAACCTCAGGTCTGACAGTCATCTCATGAAACCAGGGCTTCCCAGCTATGCTCATCAGTTCATTCATGTCACACGTTAACTGCACCTGCTCCATGTCAGATGTTCTAAGTGCTGGAATCAAAGGAAGTTCTTACCCTCCAGGAACTTACATGGAAGGCAAACAAAACAGTGTGGGTGCTTGTAAATGTTTAATAGTTGGCTCTCTGAAACAAAGTATGTATACGTGTGTGTCTATTATAATCTTTACTTAAAGAGTAAGAAGAGAGTGAAAAAGTGAGAGAACAAAGATGTTGGAATTCCACTTAATCATCAATGATGTGATCAACTTATTTGCTGTATTGGATCACAGTCTTCAAATACTCGAAGTATATTTTCTCAATTTTTTTTTTTAGGCCATATAGTTGCAACTACTCAACTCTGCTGTTGTAGTGTGAAAGCAGCCCTAGATAATATGTAAATGGGTGGGCATGACTGTGTTGCAATAAAACTTTATTTACAAAAAGAGTTGATGGCCTGGATTTGGCCCATGGCCAACCTCTGGTCTGGACAATCAATAAAACAATAAATCAAACCTGACTTATCACGTTTACTTATTTCTGTGGTGTAAACATTCCTATCACAGCTGATTTCAAGCTCCCAATGTGATGTCACTGAATACAGAGTTGAATGGAAATGCAGAGTACATACCATTATATGTTATATATTTCTACTATAGTTCTACAGCTGTAAAGACTCAAGAGATAGGTAATAGTAAAAAGTAGTCAAAAAAATAGAAGGTGATGAGTTTAAGCATTTTTCACTTTTGTTTTTAATATCATTATTTTAATTAAGCTTGTATAATTTAGTTTTTAATGATGGCTCCACTTAACCAGCCAGGAGAGTTTCTGAAAATGTAATAGTCTGTAGCGAGCCCTTATGAGTCAGCTCCAGCATACCACAGATGGAAATAAGTGTGTGGCGAACACTAAACAGGGCAGAGGGGACAGGAGAGCAGAGGTAGAAGGAGGAATGGGAAAGATTCATCAAGATGAGATTACAGCAGAGACGTGCAAGAGGTGAGCGATGGTGGCAGGAGATGAGGGCAGGGAGGGCGCTGTGGTGAAGGGTTGGGACAGACCAGGGGGCACTGCATGAGATATAATAATTCGGGCTGCATGAGAATAATCTGGAGAGTTTGTGAAAAACAGCTTCTCCACCCCATAGAGTGGGCCAATCTGATACCCAGCCGAGTGTGGCAACCGCACCACACCAGACCACGTCTCGGGCGGAGCGGGGCGTGCACAGACGTGCTTAGCTCTGCCTTTAGGGCTGATGGACCAAGCATGCACTGCAGAGCAGCTTCTTACATGTACATGTCCTTTGTTATTGGGGTGAAGAAGGAGGGGGTGGCTAAACATGCTGTGGCCCAGGGAAGAAACCCAGGAGGTGACTTGGGAGGGAAGACACAGAGGATCCCTCCCCGCTCTCCATCCTGTCTACACCAATACTCCTTGGCTTCTCTGCCTGCTCAGCACAATTTCAGTTCTCATCAGCTGGACTCTACTGGACTCTGGTGGGCAGTATCAGAATCATCTACACCTTCCACTCAGGCCCCCGGGAACCAAGGGCTGGGGACCCACTGAGAGCTAAGCACCAAGGACAGCAACATATGAGGCAGAGCATGCCCGCCTCAGGAAGCTCGAAGGCCTAGGGGAGCGGTACCTCTAGAGTATGGGCTCCTTAAGGGTAGGAGGTTTTGTCTGTTCTTTTCATTGATAAATGCCAAGAGCCTAGAATAGTGCCTGGCAGATAATGGGTACCTAATAAGTATTTTTTGAAAAATTGGAATTAGTAGTATTATCAATGATAAGTCATTCTGTGGGCTGTTGGAACACAGAGGACAAGCCTGAGGAATGGTAAAGGGGTATGAGGTGGGCAGGGCATTCTCAAAGAGAGAGTTTTTAAAAATATAGGTGTGGATGGGGAATTACGAACAGTTATGTGGCTGCCAGAGTAGAAACTAGGGGCCAAGAGTGGCAGCGGCTGAAACTGGAGACGCGAGCGACACAGACCGCTCAGGGCTTGACCACCAGGCAGGTTGCAGTTTGTCCTGAGGGTCCAGAGGACACTGAAGGGGCCCTGGCCACTGAGGCAAGGTGGCTGAGCCTGGCCGAGGTGCCCCTGCCATGCTTTTCACCTCTCACCCTTTCTCTTCAGAAGCTGCCTACTCAGGCAGTTCATCCCCGAGGAGACAGGGAGTTCTCCATGACCACACTTTGTACCCAAGCAATGGCTCCCACAGCCATTGTCCATATTCCATCTTGCTGGGTCCTTCCACTTACATGGGAAAACACATTTGTAGGGAGAGAGACTTACCCAGGGACACACAGCTGGCAAGCCTTGTGGACTAACTCCAAGAATCTTGAGTGGAAAACTGCCGCTCTTTTTTTTTTTTTCTTTTTCTTCAGTTGTGGTAAAGTACACATAACATAACTTTTACCACTTACTCATTTTTATTTTTTTAAGATTTGTATTGGGGAATTGGGGGATGGGAACAGTGCTGGGGAATTGAGGGAATGGGAACAGACAAGTTGCTGTCGTTTTGTTCTTCAGTCTAGTTGTGGAAGATGTTGCTTCGCTGGCCCAAGTTGGCACCATCATTGCGCTCTTCCCGGGCGAGGCAGATCAGTCGCTGGCTTATGGACGGCTGCTCACGGCAGCTGCTGGCCCCTCACACTGGCTGCTGGCTACACATGGTAGCCCATGGCAACCCACTGCAGCAGGGGTTGCAGCCTATGCTGTCGCCGGTGACTCACGGCAGCCCAGCTCCAGGTCAAGCTGTTGTTCAGTATCTTAGCTGTAGAGGGCAGTGTCACTGGCCCTCATATGTGGGATCCGAACCGGTGCCCTCTGGCGTCCCACGCCAGCTCTTAACCAATGTGCCACTCAGCTGGCCCACCACTGACTCATTTTTAAGTATACAGTTCAATAGCGTTAAGTACATTCACATTGTTGTGCTACCATCACCACCATCCATCTCCAGAACTCTTTTTATCTTGCAAAACTGAAACTCAGTACCCGTTAAATAGCAGCTCCCCATTTTTCCCTCCCACATCCCCTGGCAACCACCGTTCTATTTTCTGCTGCTATAAATTTGACTGCTCTAGGTATCTTATGTAAGTGGAGTCATACAATATTTGTCTTTTTGTGACTGGCTTATTTCACATAGCAAAATGTCCTTAAGGTTCATCCATGTTACAGCGTGTGTCAGAATTTCCTTACTTTTGTTAAGGCTGAATAATATTCTATTCTACGTGTATACCGTATTTGTTTTACCCATTCATCTATTGATGGACACTTGGGTTGCTTCCACGTTTTGGCTATTGTGAATAATGCCGCTGTGAACACAGGTGTACAAATATCTCTTCAAGACCCTGCTTTAAATTCTTCTGGGTCTATACTCACAAGCAGGATTGATAGATCATCTGGTAATTCTATTTTTAATCTTTTAGGAACCGCCTTACTGTTTTCTATAGGGGCTATACCATTTTATATTCCCACCAACAATGCACAAAGATTCCAGTTTCTCCACTTCCTCACCAGTACTTTCTGTTATTTTTATTTGGGTTAAGTCTTCTGTTTTGTAGGCCTCTGCTGATTGGGACCAGTGATACGGGGGGCACCAACTCTTTACCACCAGGTGGGAGTGAAAGTCCAGGCTTCCCACATGGCCCCAACTGACAACACCCCATAGTCCTGGGAAGGGGAAGGTTGCCTCATTACCGCCAGGCAGAGGTGGCCATCTAGGCTCTCGGCCTCCTTTACATTGGGGGGAAGGGAGTGGTACCTCATTATTGTTGGATGGGGATGGCAGCGTGGGCTCCCGACAAAGCCTCCACTGACACCATAGAAGTTGTGGGGAAGGGTACTTGTTACTGCTGGGCAGTGAGGAAGCCCGGGCTCCCTACTTTGCCTCCTCTACCACCACCTGGAGGTGCTGGGGAGAGAAAAAGATTCAAGTCTGGGCTTTCCCCTCTACCTCTGCTAGTGGAGGTCGGAACTGTGGTTTCGCTGGAGTGGGGCATTTCATGTCAAAAGATTTATGTCTTGCTAGGGTGCCCCTTTCCCAGTCCTTGGACAGTAGAGAACAGGTTTTTCATGGGGGTGATTTTTGTCTGCCTGTTTGGCATTTCCAGGTTGCAGGCTTTTCCAGCACCCTAGCAGAAAGAAAACCCAGGGACTCACTGCTGTATCGTTTGAGTCCTGGGGTTCCTGGTTGGTCTGCCTTCTTATGTTTGTTTTATATATAACGTACAGCATTTTAAGCTGTACTTAGTAGGGGGGGGGGATAAAGAGGAATACATCTACCCCATCTTGTTCAGAACCGGAAATTCTCTTTTTATTCTATACTCCCTTTATCCCTATAAGCCCAAGCTAGAAATGTGTCTGGATATATAGTTCTTTTAAGAGCTTGTGGGTCACTCTGAATCTGATTCAGGTCCACTCTATTAGACAAAAACCATGCTCACAGTTTCTTTGAGATAAGTCCTTCTCTCCATTAGGCTTCTGCCTAAATGGTTACGGGACAAATACCCTTAAGCTTTCTAGAATCTGCTTTGTTTGATTTACAGGATCTGTGAGGCACACCTATCACCTCTTTAGAGGTCTTTTATCTGACCGAATAGTACACTGAGGCATTGTCTTAAATCTTTGAGATGTAAACCAAAGGTTTTATAGTCACATTCTCAGTTTCATTTTTGGACCATGTTATTTTGTTTTGTTTTGTTTTTCTGGCAATGCGCTAGATTTGAGCTTTGTTAGGAAACCATTTCTTAGTTTTACCATCATTTGCCATTTGGAGAGGCTGAGAATTTTTTGCTATGAAGTCCTGGATCCTTCTTAATCATCCTTCCTTTTAGCTCAGCATTTCTCAACCTCATCACTATTGACGTTTTGGGCAGGATAATTCTTTGATGTGGGGGGAGGAAGGGGTGGGGAGAGGCATCTGTCTTGTGCATTGTAGGATATTTAAGTGTCCTTGGCCTGTACTAACTAAGAAGCCAGCAGCAACCTCTCCAGTTTTGACAACCACAAATGTCTCCAGACATTGCCAAACGTCCCCCAGGAGGCAACATCCCTCTCATTTGAGAACTGCTGCTTTAGTTTCTGTCTCTCCTCTTGCATTTTACTATAAGCAGCAAGGAGAGACCACTTTAACACCTTACTTGGAAATATCCTTAGCTATAATAGATCATCCAACTCGTTAGGCACATTTTCTGCTTTCCATGTTACTACAGGCAACAGGGTTGCTAAACTCTGTGCCACAACATAACACGAATTCTCCTTGCCCCAGCTTCCAGCAGTATGTACCCTGACTGTAGCCTATCCAAGGCCTGAGGCTTCTAGTAACAGCTTTTTCAAGGCACCTTCACTCTACTCTCCTCAAAATGTATTGCCCATTTCTTAACGCCACTCCCATATTTTAGAGAGCTGTGACAGCCACACTCTACCCCAGCACCCAAATCTCTATTATGTTATCTATTGCGGCATACCAAATTATCCTAAAATTTAGCAGTTTAAAACAAGAGGTATTTCTTTATCTGAGAGGTTTTGAGTATCAGGAACCCAGGAATGCTCTAGCTGAGTGGTTCTGCCTCAGCCTCTCACGAGGTCGCAGCCAAGCTGCTAGCCAAGGCTGCATCATCTCCAGGCTCTACTAGGGCCGTGAACTTGCCTCCATGCTCACTCAGGAGGTTGCTGCAGGCCTCTGCTCCCTGGATGTTGGCTGGAATCTTTAGTTCCTTGCCACGTGGGCCTCTCTGCGGGGCTGTTGACAATGTATTATAGTAGGTTGCTCCCTGCAGAATAACTGATCCAGGCAATAAAGAGCACACACACCCAAGATGGAAGCTGTGGGTGGTCCTTTATTGTTAAAATCCTAATTTTAGAAGCAACGTACCATCATTTCTGCCAAGTCTTATTGGTCATATAGAGTAACCTTGATATAGCATAGAAGACTACACAAAAGTCTGAATAAACAGAAAGTAAGGAACAGTGGGAGTGCTTTGGGTAGCTGCTGCATTTCAGTTTTATTCAATTCAAGATATTTTCCTTATTTTCTTTTGGACTCCATCTTTGACTCATGGACTATTTTGAAGTGTTGTGTTTTATTTCCAAGTATTGGGCTCTTGTCCAGATATCTTTCTGTCATTATTTATATCTTAGTTCTTTTATAGCCATGAAACATATTTTGTATGATTTAAATTCTTCTAAATTTATTGTGGTTTGTTTTATGGCCCAGAATGTGATATATCTTGGTGAATGTTTTATGAGCGGTTGAAAAGAATGTTTATTTTGCTGTTGTTGGGTAAAGCGTTATAAAATGTCAAGGAGAACAGGCTAGTTGACAGTGTTCAGGCTTTCTATGTCCTTAGCTCTTTTTCTGTCTAGGTCTTGTTATTGATTACTGAGAGAGAAGTGTTGAATTCTCCAACTGAATTATAGATTTTTCTCTTATTTTAAAGGTCTGTTAGTTTTTACTTCATGTAGTTTTGAAGCTGTGTTATTAGATGTATATTCATTTATGATTGTTACGTCTTCTTAGTGAATTGAACCTTTTATCTTTATGTAATGTCCTTCTTCATGTCTGGTAATCGTCCTTCTTTTAAAATCTACTTTTTCCGTTATTAATACAGCCACTCCAGTTTTGTTTGTACATACAGCTTATTCCATCCATGTATGTTTAATGCACGTGTTTCTTTATAGTTCAAGTGGATTTCTTGTAGATATCATATTATTGACCCTTGCTACCCCCCACCCCCACTCTAATCTGTCTTTTCACTGGTTGTCGATACAGTTGGATTAAAATATTCCATCTTACTATTTGTTTTGTTTTTTTTCCTTTTTTTCTTCCTTACTTGGATTAATTGATGATGTTTTGTCAGGGAAAAACCTTAATCTCATGGTACGAAAAGTAGACAATGAGACTCACTATATCCAATCAAGACAGCTTATTGCTCCTAGCACACCAAGCAACGTGCATATCAGCATAGTTTTGTGTTGGTTCCCTCAGCTCTAAGTCGAACAGTCATGATACAGTCATCTCAGATGCACAGTGGGTTTGTGTTGTGGCTGAGAAACCCAGGCCCAGCACTTTTATAGCAAGTAGTAAGCAAGCCTGCCTTTGTGTGACATGATCTCACCTCTCAAAATTGCCAGCTGTATTCACAATCCTGAGCTAGGGCCTAGGCGAAAGAGAAGGCAGGGCCTTGCCATCTCGACATATTCAACAAGTCACGTTGAACACAACGAGGCCCAGGAAGACACCTCCCAATATTTTTATGATTCCATTTTATTTCCACTATCGGCTTGTTATTTATACCTCTTACTTAAAAATTTGTTTTGGTAGTTGCTCTTGCATTTACAATATATATGTTTAATTAATCACCGTAAATCTTTGAATAATATTATATCATTTCTTATATAGCGTAAGGATCATTTAACAGTATATTTCTAATTCCTCATCCTATAATTTTTACTATTGTTATTGTCATACATTTTCCTTTTATGTATGCTATAAGCCCATAGTGTATTGTATTCCTTTGCTTTAGACAGTCAATTATCTTTAAGGTGATTAAAAACCGAAAAATGTCTTATATTTATAATATTTACCTTTATTCCATCCATTTCCAGAGCTCTTCATTTCTATATGTAGATGCAGATTTCTCTTTGGTGTCATATTCTTTATGCCTCCAGAACTTCCTTTACCATTTCTTTCTTTCTTTTTATTTCAGTTACAGTTGACATTCAGTGCTATTTTGTATTAGTTTCAGGTGTACAGCATAGTGGTTAGACATTTATATAATTTACGAAGTGACGCCCCTCCCCCATTAGTCTTGTACCCATCTTACCATTTCTTATAGTGCTGATCTGCTGGTAATGAATTTTCTGTTTTTGTTCATCTGAAAAAAGCATGTGTATTGCTTCATGTTTGAAAGATATTTTTTGCTAGGTATAGAATTCTGGATTGACAGTTTTCACTTTCAGCATTTTTTTTTTTTTTTTAGNCAAAATATATTTTTATACAAAAGTGTGTACACACTGTTCTACATCTTGTAGATGCTCTACATCTTGTAAACTTACTGTAACTTTTACTGCTTTCCATATCAGTATATAGAGATTTGTCTTATTTTTTTATTCTACTATACAAATGTACCCTAATTTATTTAACAAATTCTGCTCTGACAGACATTTGAGCTATTGCCATTTTTTCACTATTACAATAATGCAATGAATATCTTTGTGCATATATTTTTACCAATGTATCTGGGACTAAATTCTGAGAATATAAATTGTTGCATCAAAATGTATGTATACTTAAATTTTTGTTAGCTATTGTCAAATAGCCTTCCCAAAACATTGTACCAACTTTCACTCCCATTTTCAGTTAAGGAGGTGATTTCCTACTTTCCTACTTCCTCCCCCACAATGGGTATTATCTAATGTTTTTGTTATCAAATGATAATCTGATCTGTGAAATATTTTTGCTTGTATTTGTTGCTGTTATTTATATACCTAATTCTGACTAAGGTTGAGCATCTTTTCTTCTGCCTATTAACCATTTTATGTCCTTTTAAGCGAAAGATTTATTTATACCCTTTGCCTGTTTATCTTTTGGGTTGTCAGTTTTTTCCTACAGATTGGCAAGAGCTCATTATATATTATGAGAACTGAACTTTCATTATTACACATGTAAAAGATCTTTTTTTTACAACTTACCACCATTTTCTTTTCCTTTGCTTACACTTGTTTTCTGTGTACACATTTTGATTCTTATGTTTTGTAGAATTCATCAACCCTTTAGTCTGTAGGATTTGGATTTAGATAAACAATCCTCTCTTCAAGGTATTTAAATTTTTACTAAGTTCTTTTGTTTTATGAATGGCTTCCTTTACATTTAATTATTTTTCCATCTAGAATTTTTTCTGGTATAACGAATATATTAGTTTGTTCTAAGTGTCTAACCACTTGTTCAACACTATCTTTTGAATTATGTACATTTTTCTTGGTGATTTGAAAATCTATCTGTACTTCAGACTAGAGATCTTTTCTTTACCATATATTTACTCTATTCCTGAAACTCTTAATCTACTTCATTGATCTTTTTATTCATTTTCCAATTCCTAATTGTGTTAATTACTGTAGTGTTACATTTAATACCTTGTTAAGCTTGACACCTCTCATTACTATAATTTTCATATACTAGGATTTTAATTTCTATTCTTCTTTTTTTTTTTTAGCTGAGCCATCCTGCTACCTGTTGGCAGCACAGCGGCAACTCAGCTCAGGCCGGGCATCGAACCGCTGTTGCTCAGAGCTCACACTCTTGAGTGAGCTCTTAACCAACTGAGCCACTCAGCCGGCCCCACTTACAGCATTTTAAAAATATCATTCTGTTGTCTTTTGGTCACATAACTTCTCTGATGAGAAATCTGCTGTAATTCTTATCTTCGTTTTTCTGTAGGTAGTTTGTCTTTTTCTTCTAGATGCCTTCATGATTTTCTCTTTATCTGTGGTTTTCAACAGTTTGAATATGATAGATCATATTTGTGCATGTGTGTGTGCACACACAAGTGCGTTTCTATCTATATCTCTTCTCCTCCTGACATTCAGATTACACATATGTTAGCTCTTGGATGTTCTGTTCTCGGTTTGGTTTTGTTTTGTTTTGTTTCACTTTTTTTCTCTTTCTGTTTCAGTTTGGGTAGTGTCTGTTGACCTATCTTCAAGTTCACTGATTCTTTCCTCAGCTGTGTTGAGTTTACTGATGAGCCTGCCAAAGGCATTCTTCATTTCTGTTACATGTTTTTAAAATTTTCTGGCATTTTCCATATGCCTCTTTTTTATAGTCTCCATCTCTGCTAAAATGCTCCTTCTGGTTATGCATATTGTCCCTATTTTCCAATAGAGCCTTTCACATATTGTTCTAGTTGTTTTAAATTCTATATCAGATAACTCTAGAGAGTTATCTGCGTTTTGAGTCTGGTTCTGTTGATTACTTTGTCTCTTGACAATAGGACTTTTTGCTTTTGTAAAGTTGCTTTTTGTAACTTTTTTTTGGTAACTTTTGATTGATTTCTGGACATAATGTGTAGAACAGTAGAGACTGAGGACAATATTATTTATGTTTGGAAATTGTTATATCTCTTCTTAGGCCATTCGTGTGGAGGACTGAGTCGATTTTGTCAGGAGTTGAACGAGGGTTGGGTTTTATTGTTTCTATGATTACTTTTAGTGTCTGTGACCCCCACGGATTCTATACTCTCACACTGGGCCTTTAGCAATTTAATTAAAAACTATAGTTGAACTCTTCTTACCTGCTTGCATGGATACCCCATCTTCCTCCTGCTTCACAAGTGTGCCAGTGCCTGCATCCCATTTCTTCTTGGAAACTTGTTTGGAATTCGGGTTCATTTACTGCTGTGCAACCTCAGCTCTCTGATGGGTTCGACAGAAGTTATAATTCTATAGATTACCTAAAAATTTTAAAAAGTTATTAGTGTGGTAATGATACCCTCCTTAGCTTTTTGCATCTTAGATGGAAGCCAGAAGTCTAAGCCATCTATTTTTTTCATTGCTCCTTTCAATTCCTTTTGCCATCCACTCCTGGGTCTGCTGCCTGGATCTTTCTCTTGGCTGACACCCTTTCAGCATAGCCCCCAGAATTATTTCTAGCTTGAATTCTTTTCCTCTCTCTACCTTTTCATCTGGCAAATATCTCGCAAAGTGAAGGGACAGAGGTTCCTGATCTGTCACTATCTTGGAGACAACTCAAGATAATCCATGGAGTCCTGTTCCCAGAGATAAGCCTGAAAAGGAGGGAGGTGACTTTGGGATCTGAGCTCTCATCCACTGTACTTCTGGCATGGCCTCATTCCTCTGTGCTAGGAAATGAGACCAAATATCTACTCCATTCATTAGTAAGGAATAGGAATCAAACTGACAAAACATTAGTTGTAAGATAGAAACTGAAACAAGATAAAAGAGGAACAGGCTGGGAGTAATGATTACAAGCACAGTCTCTGGAAGCAGCCTACCTGCGTTCAAATTCCAGTTTCATCACTTACTCACTGTATGGCCTTGGACAAGTCCCTTCACCTCTCTGCATCATAGTTTCTGTATTTGTAAAGTAGAAATAATAGTACTTTACCTCACAGGGCTATTAAGAGGATTAAAAAAAGAATTAATATATGCAAAGTACTTATAAAAGTGACAGGTACATATTTTCTGTAGAAGTATTAACTATTAGAGAGTACTTCCTATAATTTCAGAAATTCATGGAAGAAAGCAGTTTACTCCCTTTCTCAGAACCCATTACAATCAACACAGCTAATGTTTATTGAGCATCTTCAAAGTGTCCAAGTCCTGTACTAAGCATTTTATGTGAGTTATCTCATAAGAGGTAGGGATTAACTAACGATTCCTACCTAATAGGCAAGGAAGTGCAGGATCAGAGAAGTTAAGTGTTTTACACAGCTGACTAGATGCAGAGCTAGGTTCACAACCCAAAGGGTCCGACTGCCATATCTGTGCTCTCAACCACTGCACTTGTTGCTTCCCATAAACTAGTTTCCTTGCTTATAAAATAGTGGGAAAGCTGGTTGCTGTATTTATCTCACGGAGTTGTTTTGAGATCCCAATAACAATAGAAGAGGCAGTGCTCTGGGTGTTTGTACAGGGTGCTGGTCCCCTGACAGGGAAACCTGACCGTGTCATGACTTTTCACACCGCCATCCCTTTGCACATGCCCTTCCCCTCATCTCTGCTTGTGGAACTCATTTCTTCAAGACTCAGCTCAGCTCTCAGGCCTAGATTTTATTCTAACAGTGGAGGGATTTAAAGCAGGGGGCGGCACATCAGACTTGCGTCCTGAAATGATGACTGACTGCTGCGTGGGGAATGGAGTGCAGCAGGCCCAGAGTGAGTACAGGAAAGCCATCTAGAAGGCTACTGTAGGAGCCACGGGAGAGATGGTGGTGGGAACGGAGAGGAATGATAGATTGGAAGGATATTTAGGAAAGAGACTCGACAGGAAATGGAGATGTATTTTAATGTGGACAGCGAAGGTCAGGGAGGTGCCAAGGATGAGTCCTAGTTCTTGGCTTGCTCGAGTATGTTCGTTGAATGAATGATCCAGTGAC
>NW_017731381.1:4724280-4785894 GCF_001890085.2 Hipposideros armiger
TCAGGAGCTACGAGCACAAGAGGATGAGAAGAAAGAGAATGGGCACAGTCTTGGGCAGGGAGCTACTAGATTGGACACTTCTGGCACTGGTCTGAGCCAGGAGGCGCTGCGAGGGGGGCGAGCGTTTCCCCTATTGGCCCGCAGTTGGCGCCTCTCCCCTCCACCCCCGCCAGCCCCAGCGTGCTGTGCCCTTCTTAGCACCCTGCAGGAGTTGGCTCCTCGCGGGCGTCTGGGGGTGCGGCGCAGCGGCCCACCCCTCCAGCCCTGACCCGCCCCGTCCGGGCGCCCACCCCGCCCAGTGCGCTGGAAAGGCTGGGCGTCGGCTCTGTCCAGTCCCGGAGCCAGGAACCAGAGGCTGCCGGGTGAGTCCCAGGGTCAGGGGGTTCCGCCGCCGCAGTGCACCTGTCTTGACCGGCGGCGCGGGGTCGGTGTCCTCCGCCTCCGGCGGTACCCAGCCTCTCTTCCCCTGCGTGCGCCCTCTCGAGATGTGCGGGTATCAGCGTGCGAGTGTGGCGAAGGGTGTCCGGGTGCGGGTGCGTGCTCGCTGTGTCGGGGTTGTCCGGGAGCAGCAAGTGTGTGTGCGTGGGCCGGGAGCCCGCGCGTGTCCCTGCAGCGGGTCTGCGCCCGCGGCCGGGGTGCGGCTAGTGGAGCGGAGCGTGCGGAACCGAGTGTGCGGGAGGCGGTGGCGGGGCGATCCAGGAGGAGGCCGGCTGGGCGAGGAGGAAGGATGCGGGCCGGGAACTTTTCGGCCGCTCTGGAAGTGCGAGCTGTGGCGCCCGAAGGGGCTCCCCCCGGCCGCCGGGCGAGAGGCGAGCGCGTGTGCCCGCCGCCACCCCTCCCCCACTTCCGCCTCCCGCCTCTTCCTCGTTCCCGGCTCCCAGGGCCCGTGCGTCCCAGGGGAGACCCAGCGGCGCAGCCCCACCCCGGCCGGCGCGGCTTGCTCCCACGCCCCCGCCGCCGTCCCTCCTGAGCGGACGGATCGAGGCAGCGTGTGCGCCGGCGCGGCAGGTAGGGGCTCCGCGGCGGCGGCGGCGGGTGCAGGTGCCGCGGGAGGGCCGGTGTGGGGCGGGGACGCCGGCCGGGGCGGCGCGGCCGGGTCGGAGGGGCCTCTGTCGCCTCCCCTCCCCTCCCCCGCGGACGCAGTGTGTCCCTTTTTAGGGAATTCTTTCGCTCTCGCTGACTCCGGTGCGGGTGGGCAGAGACCAGAGAGGGCGCTCTCCATTTCACTGGTCTGGCAGCCTTCTGCCCCCAAATCTCTTCACCCCTCTCCCCAGCACCTTTAGTCGCGTAAACAACTCCCTTCCTCTCTCTAGCTCTAGGCTCCGCCGCCCCCAGGGGATAGCTCTTCCATCTTGTGAGATTGATCGGGTTGGGGGAGGGGGAAAGAGAGGGGGCGTCCCGGAGCCCCTAGTCCCCTTCACTCGCCTCCCCTGTCTCTCGCCCTCCCCCACCCGCTGCAGGAGCAGACGGCCCCAGGGGCCCGGGTATTTTTAGCGTTGTGACCTGGGCGGCAGCTCTTAGAGCCTTTCCCAGGAATCGGCGTCAGCGCCTCCCTCCTCCACCACCGCCAGCCCGTGGCCACAAAATCTCCCAACAAATCCTTGGCTCTGCCTGGCCCACTTGGGTTTGGGTCGCTCGCGGCCTGCCCCAGCGCCTGTGGAACTGACCAGGGTCTGGAAAGCGCTGAGTCCACCCACATGTGGAGGGAAGGCAGCCTACGGAGGATGATGATGATCTATCTGGTCCTCAACTTAGATACTCCCTTGCCTCTGGTGATGGGCTCGGAGCCCAGTGCCTGGAAGGAGGCTGAGCTGATGCGAGTGAATAGCAGGGCCTGGGAAGGCCCAGAGCTCTGGTGTTCTGAAAAACTCTCAGCACTGGGGGCCTGGTCTGAATTGGACCCAGGACCTGTCCTTCCAATGACTACTCACTGACTAGTGGGGAGATAAGACAGTGAGATGTGTCAGAGGAGAGGAGCTCAAATAAATAGCTGTGGGAGTACAGAGAAGAGGCTATGGCTTGTCCTCTGAATAGCACAGGTATCAGAGCTTTACATTTTACAGCACACCTTCACAAGCAGTGTCTTGTGTTTGAGGCAGGGAGGACGATTGTGCCATTTTCAGATGGGGAGACTGAGGCTAGCAAGATGATTTCCTTAGGGACAAAGGCAAACCTGAAAGTCAGGTCTGGAACTTCAGAGCAGGGTTTGCAGTGGATGGGGGTGATGGTGATGGGAGAGAGAGAGAGAGAGAGAGAGAGAGAGAGAGAGAGAGAGANATTAATGGACCAGGCTTCTCAAATGCTGCAGAGAGAGAGAGAGAGAGAGAGAGAGAGAGAGAGAGAGAGAGAGAGAGAGAGAGAGAGAGAGAGAAGGAAAAAAGGAAAAAAGGGAGAGTGGGAGGGAGGGAGAGGGAGAGAGAGAGGTGAGAGAGAACTTGAGCTTTTGTCTGGGGTTTGAAGAACAGGCAGGAACCGGAGTTGCAGCACTAGAGGAAGAAGACATTCCACCTTGAGATCTCTGTCCCATCCTCCTCCCTGGCCTTCTGAGGAGATGCCGGGTCCATGAAGTGGAAAAAGTGCCTCCCCCATCTGGGCCAGACCAGTCCCTCCAACCCCTCTCAGAGGGCACGATTCTGAGACTCGGCCATTGGCTGCGTCTGTCCCCTGAATACAGAGGAGCCTCTCTTGCTGTGCCTGGAACTGGCATCCCCTTTGTGGAGCGAGGGTAAGCCCCGCCTCTGCATGAAACTTGAAGTTTGTGGTAATGGACTTTGTTTCAGGGAAGGGGAAAGGAGGAAGGCAAGTCCAGAAGTGTCCAGGCTGGAACCAGAGGCCCCACTGGTGGGATGCTGGCTGCAGTGGGGCTCCCCAAGCCCAGGTACCCCCTGCATTCCCTCTCAACTTCATAGCTTGTTCTTCCACCCCACCCCCACCCCCAGGAGCTGACATGGACCCAAATCCTCGGGCTACCCTGGAGCGCCAGCAGCTCCGCCTGCGGGAGCGGCAGAAATTCTTTGAGGACATTTTACAGCCAGAGACTGAGTTTGTCTTCCCCCTGTCCCACCTGCATCTCGAGGCACAGAGACGTAAGTTCTAAGACCCGGGGAGAGGGACGAGGATAGGGCCCCCTCCTCTCCTATTTCCTTGGCCCTCTGAACTTCTGGCTCTGGACCTGACACACATTGCTGGCCATCCTGTCGGCCTGGGTCCTCCTGACTTGCCCCCTTCTTGATTTGCAGCCCCCATAGGTAGTATCTCATCCATGGAAGTGAATGTGGACACACTGGAGCAAGTGGAACTTATTGACCTTGGGGATCAGGATGGAGCAGATGTGTTCTTGCCTTGCGAAGATCCTCCACCAACCCCCCAGACGGCTGGTATGCCCCTCTGCTGGGACTTGGGCACCAGTTAGCCAGGGCCGGATGTCGGGGCTCTGAAGTGAGGCTGCAACGCTGGGCTGGGGAAGTTTAGCCGTGGGGGCTGGAAGGGGGCGTTTCCACCAATGAAACAGCTGTTTGTTCTGATTTTAGGGAAGTTGACCCTGAGGGGAACTGGGTTACAGATCCCCAATCCAAGATTCTAGGAATGCCCAACCCCCTTAGCCTTTGTTAATGTTATGTGTGTGAGATGAATGTAATTAAAATAATATAAAAATGTAATATTTATATTAGGTAATTTCATCAGTTTTAGTCATCTTATATTTATTGAGTACTTTATTAGATTTCTAACACTGTGCTAAAATACTTGACATATAGCATCTCAAGCCTTACAATGTCCACATAGGGCAGGTGGTATTATCTCCATTTATAAAGAAGGAGGTTAGAGAAGTTGTCACATAGCCAGAAAGTGGAAAAGCTGGGTTCAAACCCTGGCTCTCTGACTTCAAAGCCTGTATGTTTAACTGATAAAAGATATTCGCTTATTTAAAACTGCTGCTATTAATTGATAGCCTACTATGTGCCAGACATTTTATAAGCATTCTTAGATTTCATCCTGAAAATGCTTCTGGAATGTAGGTATCCCTTTTTTTACAGAGGAGGAGAAGAGCCCATGAGAGGGAAAGTGACTTGCCCAAAGCTACTCAGTAGCAAGTAAGTGCCAGGTAGAACCTGAACTCTTGAATTGATTGACCTGACTCTGGAGCCCAGACATGATCCCGGAAGTAGAGGAGCTAGGAGTCAGGAGACCCGGCCCTTCGCTGGACTGGCTAAGTGACTTTGGACAAGTCCTTGCCCCTGCCTGGGCTTCGGTTTCTGCTGGCCAGATCATATCTGAGAGTCTTCGGAAGCCCTGTTTGTGACCCTGACCAGCTTTTCTCTCTGGGCAGGGCTGGAGGACCATCCAGAGGAGCTGAGCCTGCCAGTGCCCACGCCAGACAGAACCACATCCCGCACTTCCTCCTCGTCTTCTGACTCTTCCACCAACTTGCACAGCCCAAACCCCAGTGACGGCGGAGCAGACACGCCCTTGGCACAGTCTGATGAGGAGGAGGGTGGGGGTGATGGAGGGGCAGAGCCTGGACCCTGCAGCTAGCAGTGGGCCCCCACCTATGGACTGACCGAGCTGGCTATTCTCCACATGAGACCCTAGGCCCAGCCAGGGCCCTTCAGAGAAGACCAGACTCTGCTTGTAGTAGGCACCACCGGGAGGAAGGGATGGCAGGGTGGTGCGCCTCCCTGGGAACTAACCCTCTCCTGGCTTTCCTGCTAACCTTGTCCCGCTGCAACCCTGCCACCAGTCTTTGGCTTACTCCTGAGGTAGAGCTTGCGTGCAAGGAAATGGAGAGGAGGTAGGACGAGATGCCACTGCTTTTCTTAGCACTCCTTCCCCCCAAACTTCCCTGCAGCCTTTTAACAGAGTCTCCTACACAACCAGTGTCTCTAAATGGACGTGAACTCCTAGCGCTCAAGTGGGGTGGGACTCCAGCCACCCTGCTCCCTTCCATTCTATTTTGGAACAGGGCACGGTATAGATAATAAACAAATGATAATATACCAACCATTTCACTTCATTTTTTCACATTGCAAAGATACCAAACCCACTATATTTCTTTAGCTCTCTAGTCAACACTGTATTCGCCTCACTCATCTACACCCATTTATTCAAGAAATATTCATTGAACACCTGTGCTGGGCATTGGGCATACAGTTTGAATAAGACAGGCTGTACCCCTGCCCCCAGGAAGTTGACGGTCTCTGGAGGAGGTGACCAAGTGAATACCACACTTTACAGTGTAATAAGGAGCATGACAAGGAACTGCTCTGGTATCAGAAAGTAGGGGCCTCTTAGCCTGGATGGTTGTTGAAGAGCTGATTTTTAAATTGAGATCCAGAGGATGAGTAGGAGTTAGCTAGGTGGGAGCAGTCACCCAGGCAGAAAGAGCAGCTTGGGAAGACTAAATGGAGAAAAACAGCCCTGAGGAACATATTAATAAAAACGTTCAGCTTGGCTGAATTGTTGCATTTGAGAAGGAGATGAAGGGAGAGGTAAGATTGACAGAGGTCAAGTCATGAAATGCTTAGACGCCTGTATCAACTTTTTTTTCTTCTTTTTTTTATCTGAGCCATCCTGCCACCTGTTGGCAGCTCAGCTCAGGCTGGGAATTGAACCGGCGTCAACTTTCAGTTTTGCTGTTTGTAAGCAATCAGTGACTTAGGATATACATTTATGTCCTCATATAAAAAAAAGTCCAAAGTATAGGGCTCTAGAGCCGCTCCACAGTTAGTGGGCACAAGGGTCCTGTTGGGCTCTTTTTGCTCAGCCATCCCGAGCACGTGTCTTGAATTCTTACTGATATTTCATGCCTAAGATGTCTGCTGAAGCCCCTGCCATCATGTCCTTGAAACTGGCAGAAAGCAGAAGGAATTAGGGATGGGTAAAGCACACCCAGCTGTCTATTCCCATGTCAAGAAACATATTTGGAAGTTCTAACCAGTATCATCCACTTTCATCTCATTGACCAGACCTTGCTAAAATGGGAAATGTTTCATTTACAGACGTTTTGCAGACACGGAGACAGAGCATTATCTAGAAGAGGGGTCGGCAAACTGCGGCTCTCGAGCCACATGCGACTCTTGGAGTACGTTTCGTCTCAAAAGTTTGCCGGCCCCTGGAAGAGCCAATCCTGTCCCGCACAACAATTTAAAAATTATTCGAGAGCTATAAATATATTTTTACATAATCACCATTATGTGAATAATATCCTTTAAAAATTTTGTAAATGAAACTATGGTAGTTTTCTTTTTTTAAAGATTTTATTGGGGAATTTGGGGAGGGAGAACTAGCACCTTACACATTAGAGGCCACGTTAATGAATTTGAACTTTATTGGGAGTAATGAAAGATCACAAGTGGTTGAATTTGCCTGTTAAAATGATAAGTCTGGCTGCAGTGTAGAGAATATACCAGAAGAAGACAGGGTGAAGACAGACATATGACCCAATAATCTATGAAGAGGTAACAGCAGCCCGGATCGTGGTGATTAGTGTAACTGGGCTGAGGCAGGGTGTAAGTAACGATATTCATTCAGTAAACATTAGATGTAAGACACAGCACGGCCTTGGGAATGTAATAGGGCAAAAAGACACAGTCTTGCTCTCATGGAGTTTAGACTCTAGTGGGGGCCAGATGTAAAATTGCAACTATGACTAGTGCTAGGAAAGAGTTAATAGCCTACTCAGAGAGGTGACGAAGTGTTTCCCTTGAGGAAATGGCATTTGAGCTGAGATCTGAAGGATGAGTAGGAGTAAACTAGGGGAAGAATGGCTGGAAGGCGTCCTTGTAGAGTACTGATTGGAGGGGACCAAAGTGGGTGTCTGAAACCAGGAGATTGCAGCTGTCTAGATAAGGGGTGGAGACTAGACTAGAGTGGAGGTAGTGGGGATGTAGAAACTGAAAGGAATGAAGAGATAGTTAGGAAGCAAATTCCAAAGATTTGCTAGGTGGTGTGAGAAAGGAAGTGGTCAAGGTCACCACTACCGTTTTTTGCCTTTTGCAACAGGATGATTTGGAGGGTGCTTCACCCAGATGGGGAATTTAGGAGAGAACAGGTTTGGGAAGAAGGTCATAAATTTGGTTTTGGACGTGATGAGTTTGAGACCTCCAAGAGAACAAACATGTTGAGTAGATACTTGGCCTCACGAGTGTGGGATTTAGATGAGAGAATTGGGCTGGAAAAACAAATATGTGAGTTACCAATGTATAGGTGGTCAATCAAGCCATGGGTGTGAATGAGCTTGCCCAGGGAGAGAGAGTAGAAATGAAAGGAGGGGTTATAGGAACATGAAGTCGTGAAGTCATTTTCTCACATTAGGAAAAAGCGAATCATTCCACCTCCCTTCATACATGAAATGCCACTGGTGGCATCAGTGCCCTTCAGTCTAAATTCCAAAGCTCTTTGTGTCACCCAGGCTGAGTGACAGGGCTGCAGTCTTCCCATAGTCCCATCCTGCTTTCACTCCACAGGAAGCCGTTTTATAAGTGACAGTTCCTAAGTGCTAGGGAGAGACTTGTGGGAGCTTTGTGCTCCTTTGTTCTAAAAGCCTGTGTGTCCAAGTTGAGCTCATCCACTAAGCTGGCTCAGGGCCCAGTATCACGTTAAATTTTGCAGTTTTTCTGGATTGTTTATGACTTTGCTGCACACATGGTCTCTGTCCTCTTGTGCTTTCTCCCTTTGGAGTAGCAAGACTCAACCTCCTGTCTGACTGGGGCTGGGCCGTCTGGGCTGCAGACCATCAGCTCTGCTTTGCAGGGGTTCTCAGCTCCCAGGATTACTTCACTTTCCTCCAAGGTGAGTGATGGGAAGCTAGACTAGCCTGATTGCTGTCAGCATGTCAATAAACCTTAGTACCACAGGCATGCGATGCTAGGATCTGTGGGGTTTGGGGTAGGGAGCCGCCTGGGGAAAGGAATCTACAGCCTTCTGGAGAGAGAGAATTGTTTGTGAGCCTATGGGGAGCCTTCAGTTCAGCTATTATGAGTTCCAGCCCCTGCCTGGAAAAGTCTAGGGTCAGCTGAGACCCCAGGACCACTTCCTGGTTGGACAATGACCTCTTCTTCTGCCAAACCACAGGGGCTTGGCTGGCCGTCAGAGCCAGCATCTCCAGCTGTCTGTTTTTTGAGGCAACACAGTGCCCTTGGAGATGGGAGGATGATTTGGAGCCAACTCCAAGACAAGCAGCCCAGCTTTCAGTCTCCAGGCCACCGTGTGGCTTCCTCTGTCTGTTGTATAGACATGTCAGAGTGTGGAGAGGAGGGAAGAAGACACACTCATTCTGCAGAATCCTTTGCTATGGAGGAAACAGGAGGGACCACAACTCAGAGGAAGATTCCCCAGGAGTGCACAGAACTTGATACTGTGAACAGCACGGCAGTGCGGGGACAACATGGAACTGTGCTATGATGTTGTCTTGTCTGTTTGTTCAAACATTACCGAGCACCGACTATATGCCAGCCTCTTTGCTTAGGCAACAGAAATACTAAAGTGACCAAGAACTCTTCCAGGAGCAGATGTGGCCAAGGATGATGGAAGTATAATGTGGACTATAACAGAAATACACACAGGACTGTAGCACACTAGAGAGGGAGAATCTAAGTCTTCTCTGGAGGTGGCTGGGTCTTGAATGATGAGGATAGGCCATTTCAAAAGGAAAGGATGTGCAGAAATACAGAAGAAGAATAATGGTGCAGCTACTTTTTTTTTATGTTGATCATGTGGCCTCTAGTCCTGGCTCCATCACTCACTGTGATCTTAGGCAATTATCTCATTTTTCTTTTTTTTTCTTTTTTTTTTTTTTTAAGATTTTTTTATTGGGGAATTGGGGGGATGGGAACAGTGCTGGGGAATTGGGGAAAGGGGAACAGACAAGTTGCTGTCGTTTTGTTCTTCAATCTAGTTGTGGAGGATGTTGCTTCACTGGCCCAAGTTGGCACCATCATTGCGCTCTTCTCTGGCGAGGCAGATCAGTCGCCGGCTTCTGGACGGCCGCTCACTGCAGCTGCTGGCCGCTCACGCTGGCTGCTGGCCACACACGGTAGCCCATGGCAATCCACTGCCACAGGGACTGCAGCCCACGCCGTCACCGGCGACTCACGGCAGCCCAGCTCCAGGTTGAGCTGTTGTTCAGCATCTTAGCTGTAGAGGGCAGTGTCACTGGCCCTCATATGTGGGATCCGAACCGGGGCCCTCTGGCATCCCAAGCGAGTTCTTAACCATCGCGCCACTCGGCCGGCCCAATTATCTCATTTTTCTGTACCTCAGTTTTCTCATCTGTAAAGTGGAGATAATAGTACCTACCTCAAAGAGTTGAGTAAATGTTAGTAAATGTTATAAGCACTTAGTACATTCCAGATCCTACATGTACAAAATTTTTCATCCTTACAACAACCCTGAAAGCAGGTTTATCCATTTTATAGAAGAGGAAAAGTGACACTCAGGTTGATCACTCTCATATGGATTAAAGGCTGACGTGGGGATTTGAACCCATATCTGTCTGACATCCTGTCTAGTGGGACAGGAACACTGGGTATAAGTAGAATGAAGTCATAGTGAGATAAAAACACCCTTATGACACTTCCTCCCTGGCTGGGGTATATCTTGGCAGACCTGCCTGACACTAAATTTGGTTCTTCATAGAAGTATGGTTGTGAGTTTTACCAAGAGACAGAGTGCAAAATTCTTCATAAATGTGTTCCCCATCTGGCAGCTGGGAAAACTAAAGCAAGATTTTAACATTGGAACTCCTACCACTCAATAAAAAGGCAAACCAGCCAGTGAAAAAAAGGGAGGGTATAAAAAGTTTTTAACAGACGCTTCACAAAAGGAAATACATGAATGGCCGATAAACACATGAGAAGATGATCAACATCATTAGGTACCAGGGAAATGCAAATTAAAACCATAATGAGATACAATTACATACATACCCATTTGGCTAAAACGAAAAACTCCAAAAAATTCAAAACAAGTGTTGACCAGGAGCTCTCATACATTGTTGGTACAAGTATAAAAACGATACATTTTGGAGAAAGGTCTGGTAGTTTCTTGTAGAATTCAACATACACCTACTCTTTGACTACTAAACATTTATCCAAAGTAAATGATAAACATTTGTCTGTAAGTTGAATTATACAGTGGCCTAGTTCATAATAACTAAAAACTTGAAAGGGCTGAGGTGTCCATCAACAGCAGAATGGATAAACTATGGTATATTCATACAATACAATACTACACAGGGTAACAAGAAACAAAATGCTGATACATGCACGAACATGACTTTCAAAAACATTCTTCCCATGAAAGAAACCTTACACAAAAAAGTTTACATCTATATGATGATTTCACTTATATGAAGCTCTAGAACAGATTAAACCATTTTGTGGAGAAAAATCAGAACAGTGGTTGCCTCTGGAAAGTGGGGCCTGGGGGCGGGGGCAGGTATTGACTGACAGGGGACCTTAGCAACTTTCTGGGGTTTTAGGAAGTTAGGAGTTTGGTTTACTCAGGTGTATGCATTTGTCAGACTCATTGAATGTGCACTTCAGAGTCGTGCATTTCTTTGTATGTAAATTTTACACCAAAAGGAAAATGTATAATAAACAAAAGTTGAACTCTAGTTAGTGATAATGCATGCTGAAATATTTAGTGGGAAGTGTACTTATGTCTGCAATTTACTTTGAAATGCATTAAAACATAAGATGAATTGAGGGATTTCTACACTGCTATGTGATAAAGTATAGTTAATATGTTAATGGTGGAATCTTGGTGATGGGGAAACAGGTGTTCATTGTAACAGGTGTTCATTCTTGCAACTTGGATGTTTGTTTGAAAATTTTCGTAAGAAAAGGACCAGCCATTTGGGGGAGTGCAGGAACGCTCTACCACCAGAAGCTGGCTCGGCTTAGGACCGGCTGAGGACCGAGGACAAGGAGAGGACACTAGAAGCTGAGGGAGGCAGGAGCCAAGCCGTGTGACCTCGCAAAAGTAATTGACAGTTTTTCAGTCTCTCTGTCCTCAACTATCACAGAGGCACAACAGCAGTGGCGGCGCTCGGCATTATTAAGCACTTTCTCGTGGGTGGGAACACTTCAAAGTTGGGGGATCCTCAATCCAGCCTCCAGCTACACTACATACCCATTGTCCTTCGTACCCTCCCAGTGCCCACTTAGACCACTAGCCCTGAAGGGCCTATCCAGGCCGTTGCTCTAGTAACCACACCCGTTTCCGGGACGGCACCGGAAGTCTCTTCTCATGCGCTCTTCCTATTGGAGGCCGGCCTCTGGTGGGGGCGGGCGCCGTTGGGAGGCGGAAGCAGCCGCAGGCATGGCAGCGGCTGTGCCGCTAGCGGTGCTCGTGCTGCTGCTTCTGGGGCCGGGCGGCTGGGGCCATGCAGAGCCCCTACGCGACAGCCTGAGAGAGGAGCTCGTCATCACCCCGCTGCCTTCTGGAGATGTAGCCGCCACATTCCAGTTCCGTACACGCTGGGATTCGGACCTCCTGCAGGAAGAAGGTGAGAGGACTAGAGGGACCGGAGAAAGATATCTGTGGCACCTGCTGGGAGTGGGTGGAGCCGAGCCTTGGGGAGGAGCCTGGTCCCTGGGTGGGGTTCTGGCCAGTGGGCGTGGAACCGGACAAAATGGGTCCTTGAGGGAAGGATGGGATAGTTATTGAAGAGCCCCATTGTACCCGTTGATGAAACTGAGGTCCGGAGAGGGGCAGCGAATCCTGACCACCCTAGTCCAGTGCCCTTTGCGCAGCTCCAGGCTGCCACTCTAAACCTTTAGTTAGAGCCCTCTGTTGACAACACTGATGATTTGTGGCTGTTAGCTGTTCATTTATACTGGGTGCCAGCACAGTGTTAAGTTCTGTGAACGATTACTAGGAAGAAATTAGAGGTGTGGAGAGGTAAAGGCACTTGTTCAAGATCACATCGCTGGTAAATGACAGTCTGGTCTGGAATTCAGATCTCTCTGATGCCAGAGCCTGGGGTCTACTTCTTCTTTGAGGTGGCTGAGAACCCTTCCTCCAGGACCATCACTCACCTGCTACCCCTTCTCTAGTGTCTCATTATAGGCTCTTCCCCAAAGCCCTGGGGCAGTTGATCTCCAAGTATTCTCTCCGGGAGCTGCACCTGTCACTCACGCAAGGCTTCTGGAGGACTAGATACTGGGGGCCACCCTTCCTGCAGGCCCCATCAGGTGCAGAGCTCTGGGTCTGGTTCCAAGACACCGTCACTGAGTGAGTGCCCACTTTGAGTCGTGTTGCAGGCCATGGAGGGAATGTGGCAGGGGAAGGTGTTGTCATCCTGCCACTGCCTTTGGGGGCAGCAGTTCCAGCAGGCAGTGATTCCATGGGGGTAAAGCTGCATTGGAAGTAAGAAATAATGTCACCACTGAGTGACATTCTTTATTTTGCTGAATACTCTTCCTTCCCCTACTACTTCCAGACCTGAGATAACACACGGATACCAAGGCAGATGACAAATAATTGATGCTTACTTACTTGGATGTACGGCAGTAGAAAACTGGCAAACTGGATAACCTTTTAAAAGACATTCATTCAATAGCAACAATAATAATCATCATCATAATAAAAAAAAAAACCATGAAGGCCACACAAAACATCAGTGAACTAGAATGCCCTACAAGATGCCAGATCTCCATATTAGAGGAATTGCTTTTGTTCGGGAGGGGGAGGGCCTAGGTACTTGTACCACAATTTTCTCTTAATTCCACCGTGAGAAGTAAATAGCACAAGATTGATAAAAAATTTTAGGGTATAATAGGGAGGGGTGGGAACTGGGGCAGGCTAGCGAGCTGGAGAGGACAGCTTCCACTCATCTCCTGTGGTTTGTTGCCATGTGGGAGTAGAGGCCCGCTGTTGTCAGTCATTCATTTTTAAAGAGATATCAGAAGTCTGGATTTTAACATGAAAATTGACAAATTGAAATATCAGCAAGGACTTTAAAAATGTAAGACATGCTATGCAGGTCAGCGTTTGAGTACACCAAATAAAACATGGCTCTGGTTTAGGTAGAGCTTTCAGGCTTCCAGAGTGCAATCTTTACTGGAGGTTTAAGGGTTGGAGCAGTTGTAAAGCTCTGCACAGAGGATTGTCGAAAACCCCCACCCAGGGCAGCACAAGGTGATGTCAAATGAGGAGCAAGCAGTGACCCCCCCCACACTTGCCAAGCACTTCTCTCTTGGCTGAATGCCGGCTCCCTTGCCTTTTTTCCCATCTGCTCGCTGTCACTGTCTCCCCTCAGCTTGCAATTGCCTATAATATGGAGTTGAGGCTTAAAATTCTAGTTTTATGCTTTCTATGATGAATAGAGAAAGTCTGTTTTGGTATTTTCCTAAGGAAAAAAACACCTAATTTAATTTGATTTTTTTTGGGGGGGGATCTAGAATCATTGTTTGCCTTTGTTCAGTGAGCCTTTATCAAAGGAAGACTTCCCACCCTGAAGGTAGAGCCAGCACTTACCTTCCTGCCCAGGGTGTTCACAGGGAAGTAAGTCCTTTTGCCCCGTGGAGCACACCTCAGCATGGATCAGTGGGCTGAGGTCAGCCTCAGAGGTGCGGGGCACATTACATGGCGCTGTGAAACATACATGGGTGACCCCGTCCTCAGGTTGCTCACAGCCCGGTTGAGGAGAATCGATGCTTAGGACAAGATGCTGCCACCACGCAGCCATTTCCCAGGAGGTACCTAGTGAGGGGCCGGGATGGTCAGAACTGAAACAGCACAGGTGGAGGCTGTGGCGGAGAAGGGCAGGAAAGACATCCTGGAGGAGGGAGCCTCCTTGCAGGTGGGCAGAGAGGAGTGAGGAGGTATTCCCAGCAGGAGGAGTCGCCACCTGAGCAGAGACCTGTGGGAATGCAGGGGCCTCCCGAGGACAGTGAGGAGGACGCAGCGGAGCAGGGGCAGCGATGGCGTTCCAGTTCCATCAACTGGCCAGCCTAATGGTGTGGCCGCCAACTGCGGGCTTTGAGAAGGGAGCAGAGGCAGCCCCGGGACAGTGAGTGGGTTTGTGTCTCCATCCAGTGTGGATAAATCTTGGAAAGAGCTCAGTAACGTCCTCTCAGGCATCTTCTGCGCCTCTCTCAACTTCATCGACTCCACCAACACAGTCACCCCCACCGCCTCCTTCAAACCCCTGGGGCTGGCCAATGGTGAGAAGCCCCCCGTGGCCCCTTCCTGCTTCCTGTTACCTCTCGCCCACACCTTTGCCTCCTTGCCCCTCAGCTTCCTCCTTCCTCAGTGGGGCCAGATCATAAACCTCCTGGGTGTGCAGGCCCCAGAAGAAGGCTCCCCGAGACTGTGCCCTCTCTGCATTGCCTTCTCCCGGGTGGGGGAGGAGAGGGTCCCGCCCCCAGCTGTGACTCTTAGGGCGGTGGTGCTAGAGAGATGTGTGGCCAGCGGAGAGGACACTCCCATCTCTAGAGAGTGGGTCCGGAGTGGGGCCCCAGCACCCACCCCAGACAGACTTCTGTCTCCCTCAGACACTGATCACTATTTCCTGCGCTATGCTGTGCTGCCACGGGAGGTCGTCTGCACTGAGAACCTCACGCCCTGGAAAAAGCTCTTGCCTTGTAGCTCCAAGGTGAGGCCAGAGTGGTCTGAAAGTGGATGGGGCCCCCAGAGGGTGGATGGACTTGGCAGATGCCCTTTCACTGCCTGACGGGGTGTACTCACAGAGAACCTCTGCCCCGTGCCCAGGTACCCCACAGTGCAGGGCACTCACCTTTCGTCTCTTCCCACCTCCTCCAGGCAGGCCTCTCTGTGCTGCTGAAGGCTGATCGCTTGTTCCACACTAGCTACCACTCGCAGGCAGTGCATATCCGCCCCGTTTGCAGAGTAAGTCGGGGAATGGGGGTGGGTGCCATCCAGAGGCTCTGAGAGAAAGTGCAGGTAAAGATCGTGGCCCAGTGTCTGTCAAGGGCTGAGCCAGCATTTAATGGTGAATATCATGATGATTCCTTGGGGCTCTCGCCACGCACCAGGGAAACTGAGTGGTTGCCTGGCAAGTGTTCAATAAATCTTTGTCATGGAGCGTAGTGGTTCAGAATAGCGATGCGGATGCAACTGCTAGCTTAGTCACCAGCTGGCATGACCTTGAGCGAATCATTTTATTTCCCTGAGCCTGGTTTCCGCACCTGTCAAATGAGAATAATAGTAGCCCTAGTTCCTACAGTTGTTGGCGATGGATGCACATAGAGCTGCTGGCACAGGGTCAAGTGCTCCGTAGTGAGTGGCAGCAAATCAATGGGCGGGAAGATACATAGCAGACAAGGGACTGAGTCCAGGTAGGAGTCCCTGAGGCTGTGTGGTTGGGGAGCTGATACGTCCTCATTGCTGCTGTCTGGTCCCTGTGGTAGAACGCACGCTGTACCAGCGTCTCCTGGGAGCTGAGGCAGACCCTTTCTGTTGTATTTGATGCCTTCGTCACAGGGCAGGGGAAGAAAGGTAAGCTACCATGGAAACTCATCTCTACCCACCCATTGCCAGCCCCATCCTGTTTCTGGTCCCAGCCCCTGCTCAACCCTGCTCTCTGCTCCTCAGACTGGTCCCTCTTCCGGATGTTCTCGCGAACCCTCACAGAGCCCTGCCCCCTGGCTTCGGAGAGCCGAGTCTATGTGGACATCACCAGCTACAGTCAGGTACCAGGGTCTCTAGCCACACACGTTGCCCCCCTCCCCAAGGCCAGCCTACCCCTCTGCTCAGCCCTCAGCCCTGCCCTTGTGTCCCCAGGACAATGAGACATTGGAAGTGAATCCGCCCCCGCTCACCACATACCAGGACGTCATCCTGGGCACCCGGAAGACCTACGCTGTCTACGACTTGCTTGACATGGCTGTCATCAGCAGCTCCCGCAACCTCAATATCCAACTCAAGTGGAAGAGACCCCTCGAGAATGGTGGGTGAGGGAGGGCCATATGGCGATGTCATCTCTTAGGAAAAAGTCACAGTCCTGCCCCGTCACCACGAGCTAACAAGCTTGTGTTCAGACCCAGATCTCTGGAGTCAGCCGTCCTGGTTCTAACTGACTTCTTCGAAGCTCTGTGACCTTGGGCAGGTCCCTCACCTTTCTGCTTCAACTGGAGAATGGGAACAGTAATACGTAACAGATTGGATGAGATAATTAATGTAAAACATGGAGTTTGTCCATGCAATCACTTCATCAACAAATACTTTTGAAGACAGAAGATAGATACCCTGCATTCGAGAAACAGAGTGTCTGCTGGTTGAGACAGGCATCAATGAATTAATGGTGATTGTGTTCAGTGTGTTCAAGGGAAAGTGCACAAGAGCATGAGAACACCTGGTTTGGGCTGGAAGGGGCAGAGAGCTTGGCCCCTATCAGTACTTAGGAAATCATAGTAATTCTGTTATCGTCGCTGTGGGCTGTGATGACAGGGCTGGCTCCAGAATGCAGGTGTCCCAGTTCTGGTGGCAAAGCTTTTCTCTGTCCCCTCCCCGGCCTGGAGACTCTGAACGTGGCCCCGGGCGTGCGCATGGGGTGACCCTCTCCTTTAGGACCTATTATTAACTGCTGACTTTGCTCTGCACAGAGGTCCCCCCGGTGCCCTTCCTGCATGCCCAGCGATATGTGAGCGGCTACGGGCTGCAGAACGGGGAGCTGAGCACGCTGCTGTACAACACCCACCCGTACCGGGCCTTCCCTGTGCTGCTGCTGGACACCGTGCCCTGGTACCTGCGGCTGTATGTGCACACGCTCACCATCACCTCCAAGGGCAAGGAGAACAAACCAAGTGAGAGCCGCCCTGGCCCAGGCCCCCCACCCCGGCTCACTGTCCCTGCAGGGTCCCCGAGCCCTCATTTCTCAGGGTAATTCCTAAAGTCCGTACTTCGGGAAAGCTACATAGGCCGAAAGAGTTAGGAATAATTGGAAAAATGGCAAGGGTAATCTCACCAGTGCCAGATCTGGGAAGTCATTTATAAAGCAAGAATAATTAAAACACATAGTACTGGTGATTCTTCTTTTTTTTTTTTTAATTTTTATTAGATTTTTTTCGGTGACATTGGTTAGTAAAATTATATGTGTTTCAGGTGTACAGTTCTATAGTACATTATTCTATATATATTGCATTGTGTGTTCAGCACCCAGAGTCAGTTCTTCCATCACCATACGTTTGACCCCCTTTATCCCCTTCGACCATAGGAGGGCAGTAGTTTTCTTACCTTTTTCACTTACTCCTTCCTTCCTGGTGTCCCGGGCACAATCTTTTGTGATGATTCATAGGCTCTTTCAGGTAGTGAAAGGATTGACAAGCACAGCAGAGTATTCAGAGCCAAGACAGCAGACCTGGAGTCAATAGACGGCTTTCGCTTCCTTGGGAGGGGGAAAGAGGGGTCGTTTTTAAATTTTATTTTTATTTTCTGTTACTTCCCTACAGAGGAGGTAACATTTCCTGCTTTCTGTTAGGGGCCAGGCATAGCAGTAAAGCACTTGTTTTTCTCTGGAGAGAGGGAGACGAATACTACAGAAAAAGACTTGTTAGAAAGAGGTTATTATTACACATCCCAGATAACCAGACCCAAAGCCTTCTGTTGTTTCCCATAGTTTCAAGCCTGTGGCTGATAGTTCTACTGATTTTCAACACCGCTGTTGGTACTGCCTTCAAAATCTCTACTTCAAACATCCTACCTATGTATTTTGTAGGTTTTTCTGTTTTGTGTTTTTACATTTTGCTCTGCAAACTTTCAAACACGTACACCCAAATGGAATAGTATAATCACCTCCCATGTACCCATCCCTAGCTTCAGCAGACTCCAGCTTCCTCTCATTTTTTTCATTGTTATTATTATTATCATCATTATTATTTTGGATTGGTTATTTTTCTGCTAGAGTATCTTAAAACAAGCCCTAGCATCTTATCAGTTCACCTTTAAATATGTCAGTGTATATCGCTAACAGATAAAGGACGTTTAAAAAATATGGCCTATATCATTCTCACTCCTGCTTTCCCCAGTGGTCTTAAAAATAACTTTTTATAATTCTTTTGTTTGAGTTGGGATCTAAACATAGTCCTCACATAGCATTTGCTTGATATGCTCTCAAGTTGCTCTCTTTCTAATTAATAAGCTTTATTTTTCAGAGCAGTTTCAGGTTTATAGAAAAATTGAGCAGAAAGCCCAGTAGTTCTCGTATGTTCTCTCGCCCCACCTGCAGCTTCCTGTATTATTAACGTCTTGCACTGGTGTGGTACTTTTAAGTCTCTTGTAATCTATAACAGCTCCTATTCCTTTTTTTTTTTAGTCTATTTGTTGGAGGAACGGGGTTATTTGTTTTGTAGACTGTTCTGCATTCTGGATTTGTCCTCATGTCGGTGTTTACCGTATGTTTCTCCATCCCCTGTATTTCTTGGTTTGGTGGTTTGTATTAGAGACTTGATTAGATTCAGGTCCCATATTTTTGGCAGGAAAACTTCCCAGGTGGTCCTGTGAACTTCCTGTTGTATCATATCAGACACCTGACGCCTGCTGCCTGGTGTCTGTGATGTGAACATTGACTAGTTGGCTGCCACGCCCTGGATAGCCTCTCTTGGACGCTCCTGGGGGCCTCCCTGAAAACGTCTTTCCAGAGCCTACCTTCTGGGTGCCCAGATCCAGGCCCCAAGGCTTTAATGGGTGGAGCAGGAGGTGCAGATAGTGTGACCTCAGGAAAGAGGTGTGGGTGACCTTGACCCTTGCCTGTCTCCAGGTTACATCCACTACCAGCCTGCCCAGGACCGGCTGCAGCCCCACCTCCTGGAGATGCTGGTCCAGCTGCCAGCCAACTCGGTCACCAAGGTCTCCATCCAGTTTGAGCGGGCGCTGCTCAAGTGGACAGAGTACACCCCGGACCCCAACCACGGCTTCTATGTCAGGTGGGCTCTGCCCCACAGGCTGCCCCCCGTTCTCCTCACCCACCCTGTCTGCCACTAACCCTGGGTGGGCAGCCAGTGAGGAACACGGCTCCCTGCTTCTCTGCAGCCCGTCTGTGATCAGCGCCCTCGTGCCCAGCATGGTGGCAGCTAAACCTGTGGACTGGGAAGAGAGCCCCCTCTTCAGCAACCTGTAAGTGTGACCTCAGCTGCCTGCTGCGGGGCGGGCATTGACACCGACGGTCCGGTTCCTGCAGGGGGAGCTGGGGCTGGGTGTTATCTTTCCCAAAGCAACGTGGAGATTTAACTCAGTCCTGATGCAAGTCCTCGTGGTCTATAATATTCATACAGACTTTATGAAACGATTTTAAAGTGCTTCCAGAAGGATAAATAGGTGAGAAGAGCAGTATTTATAGCGTACATTTACTCACTGGTTCTCTTAACAAATATTTAGTTGAGCACTTATCAAATGTACTTCAGAGAACACCCGTTGTATAACAGTAAACAATTTGGCCCTGCCCTGCCAATGCTAGTAGTCCAGAGGAGAGCATCTGTTCTAAAGAGCAGTGGGCCCGAGGCGGTGCTGGGAGTAATCCGGTGTGTTATCCAGGAAGGCTTCTCCGGGGAGGTGGCCTTTAGGCTGAGACCCAGAATGCTAAGGGCGAGGCAGCCAAGCGAAGGCAGGGCCCCTTTCCTTTGCCTCAGTACCAGGCAGCTCTCCTATTAGATCTGTGTATTGAGCTCTCATCTGAGATGTCGTCTGTTGAAAAGGTTTGGAGGCTAAGAAAACTTTGAAAGTCCTTACAGCCGAGCACTGGCCCGGTGGCACCGGAGAGGGGATGGGGTGAGGCGGGGAGGGGCAGTGGTCCTACCTCACCCCTCCTTTCTGACCCCCAGGTTCCCAGCCTCCGATAGTTCTAGCTACTTCATGCGGCTCTATACGGAGCCGCTGCTGGTGAGCCTGCCGACGCCAGACTTCAGCATGCCCTACAATGTCATCTGCCTCACGTGCACCGTGGTGGCCGTGTGCTATGGCTCCTTCTACAACCTCCTCACCCGAACCTTCCACATCGAGGAGCCCAGCACCGGTGGCCTGGCCAAGAGGCTGGCGAACCTTATCCGGCGCGCCCGTGGAGTGCCCCCGCTCTGAGACGCGACCTCTTCACAGGCGGGGCTGCTGTTTCCCTCTGGGGAGGGGTGGTGGGGTGCCACTTGCTGCCCCCAGAGTTGGCTTTTGAACCAAACTGCCCCTGGACTAGGCCAGGGCCCAGCGCTGCACTGTGCAGTACAGTAGCCACGAGCCAGACGTAGCATTTGAATTTAAATTAATTTAAATTAAAAATTCCTTTCCTGAGCTGCACTAGGCACATTTCAAGTGCTCAGTGACCCAGAGTGGTTGGTGGCTACTGGATTGGACAGTGCGAACAAACGTTTCCATCACTGCAGAAAGTCCTGTTGGACAGCCCTGGCCTAGATAACGGGGTGTGCTGAAGAATTTGTGTCACTGTGTGGTAGATGGCATTTACTGGTTGTGGAATAAAACGTGGCTGCTTTCTGGGTTCTTTGCCTCCTGTCTCCTTGAGGCCTGGGAAGAGCTGGGGCTTGTTTGCTGGGTGCCTGAACAGGAACTCCAGCCTCCCAAACAAACAAACTAACGAAACGCCCCTACCTCCCCTACCTCAGCCAGAAATTCCTTCCTCTCCTCTACTCTCCTCCTCCCCCATCAGCCTCATCTAACTAGAATTCCCAGAACCCCCTGGGTTTGGCAGGGAGTGTTAATGTAAGCAATCCATGACCATGGACATGAATCATCCTCTGCCTTTTTTAGGGGCCCTGTGAACGGGTCCCCTGTCTCCAAGGGCAGAGCTGGAGAGGTTGGAGAGCTGTGTGTGGTTTTCTAACTGGATGTACACCACAGTCATTTGGGGCTACTGTGAAAATAGATTCCTGGGGTCTAGACCCCGTGGATTCAGTTGGTCTGGGTGTAGCCCAGCCATTTTATCAGGCTCCTCATGAGCTTGTGTTGCAGCTGGTCCGTAGACCACCCACAGGCTTTGAAGCTAGGCCCATTGGACAGAAGCCTGTCCCTACCCACCTCTCCTTCAGTATATACAATATAACCCGGATTCCTGTAAAACAGGTCCTTAGGCGATACCTCTCTCTGCCCCCATCCTCTGTCTCTTCCTCTGACACAAATGGCATCAACTGTATAAGCTGCTTGTGGTCTGTCCCTCCCCTCCCCCCATTGTCCCATATAGTGGTTTGGCTTAGAATGCCCTGTTCCACCAGCCACACACACACACCCAACTGCCTGATTCGATTCGATGCTGCTTCCCCCAAGAAATCTTCCCTGATATACCAGGCTGCTGTAGGTGCCCCTTCCTCTGCTCCTGCAGCTTCCTGGACTTACTTCACATATTCCTCATCACCCTCGTTGTTATTGTCCTTCAACTTCCATCAGACGATGGGCGTCCTGGACCCACAGGGGCTGCCTTCCAGTCTGGACCAGATCCTGCTAGGTCAGCAAACGGTAAATGTGTGAATGGGTACGGGCTATTCTGGCTTGGGATCTGGGGTCCAGAGGTAAGGATGGGTAGGGCGAGGGGCACCTATAGACCCCCCAAGTATGAGTGCACCTGTCGTTAACACAGTGGTACTGGCGATGTTTGTAGAGCTAACAGATGGGGCTGTTTAGGTTGCCTCTGAGGGGTTTCCGAGAGCCCTCAGACCACACGAGTGATGTGTGTGCGTCGGCCTGTGAGTATGAAGGGAGGTGGTGAGTTCATCTAGACCATGGACAGAAGCGTCTTCATCAAGATGCTTTGACTTGAGTTTATTTCCAAAGCAGTAAATAAGCAGAATGTAAATGAGATAATGCAGGTGGGCAGATATCTGAAGCTGAGTAGTCTTGGCAGCCTGCATGAGACAGCATGTCTGCCAAGTCAGAAAAACATGAAGTTGTGGCCTGGCTGCCTTATATACCCTGCCAAGTCAGTCCCTAGAAATGACCTCCACTACCAAGTCATAATTAATCTGTGCGGTGACAGCACCCCACATCTCTAGTCTAGACCTCCCCCGTGAATTCCAGATTCATTGACCCAACTACTGCCTGCTTGCCATCTAGACTTGCCTGTCTAAAGGCATCTCAGACTTAATATCTCCAAAACCGAGCTTCCGATAGTCTCCACCCTCACCCCAGACATGGTCATCTGTGGTCTGCTCATCTCTGTCCATGGCAGCTCTCACCTTTCCAGTTGCCCAGGCCGAAGACCTTGGAGTGGGTTACCTTTGAGTCTCTCTTACATCCTGAGTATACCCCCGTCAACAAGTCTGTTTGCTTTACCTTCAGAGTCCATCCAGAACCCAACCCCTTTTCACCACCTCCGCTATGGAGTTGCCAGTGAGGTCTTCCGGGCCACGGATGTGAAATCACTCCCCCAGCGACAAGCTCCCTCCCTTCCTGTTGACTTGCTCTACACTCTTACCACCATCTGACATACTATGTGTCTTGTTCATTAATTATTAAGCTGTATAAGGGCCAAGAGTTTTGTCTGGTAGCTGCAGTGTCTGGAACAGTGCTGGGCATGTAGTTTACGTTCCTGTAATTGCTGAATGAATGTGTGAATATCCAGGCAGTAATTGTGCTGCTGAGCAAGCCAGGACACCCAAACGCCTGTGTGCTGAGCCTTGAAATACTTGCTGTGCCAGCTCCGGGACGATCTTCCTTTGTCCCTGCACCCGAGGCCTGGGCATTTACATTTATGCTCATTAGGGAATTCTCCAAGTGTACACTCGGCCATGGCCTTCTCCAGGAGGGTTGGCACAAGGCATTGGCATCTGGGGAAAGGGCCGGAGGTGCTAAAGGCTGGGTCATCAGGCCCGCAGTTACGGTAATTGTGACGTAGGCTCTCCCCTCCCATGACTGGGGCTGTCTGGCCGGTCTGGGGATAGCACTGAGGGGACCGAGGGGAGCTCCTGTCCTCTGAGGGCTTCCTGGCGAAAAGAGCAGTGGAAGTGGACTGAGAAGAACTTGAGTCTCCTTTGGTGTCTTCCCTCAATCCCTGGGACAGCTTCTTGTAACCAACTGCTGTTCCATTTGCTGGACAGAACCCACCAACACTGTCACTGCCTGTGTACCCCGACACTCCCAGTGGGCCCGTCCTCTCTGGAGAGAGCTGGCTGGAGGGTCAGGCATGTTTGGCAGCAGCTGTGCCCTGGGTGCTTTGAGGCCCACCTGGCAACTGCTCTTAGAAGGCTCAGGGGGGAGCAACAGGGCACCCAGAACCCTACCCTTTCACACCCCTGGTAACCAGGATCTGGGAAGGCAGACTGGCTTCAGCTTTCTCTACCTGCAGTGGGGCAGGGTTGGTTGGTAATGCACTGAGACCTGGGTTGGGAGGCGGAGCCTGCCCTGAGCAAGCAGTGCTGGGAGAAGGGAGAAAGAGGCCAAGTCCATCAGCCTTGCATTCCCAGCTTCCCTGCCTCTGCTTCTGCGCTTTTCTTTAATGCCTCCCTGGTTTTGTCCCTAAGCTACATCTTCCATGAAGCCTTTTCTGACCATTCTCAGTCCTACAGTGAGCATTGCTTCATGTGAGCTTGCATAGTCATTCATTCATTCATTCCTTTATTTGTTCACTTATTCATTCACGCACCCTCTGACCCATCTTGCCATCATTTCTATGTATCATCCATCCATCCATCCATCCATCCACCCACCCACTCATTCAGCAAATATTTAGTACCTGTCGTGTGCTGAGCACTATTCTAGGCACCAGGGACACAGCAGTGAACTAGAAAGGAGATCCCGACCCTCCTGGTACTCAGAGTGTTGCAGGGGAGACAGATAATAAAAGCTTAGATACAGCAATAAACATACAGTATCATGTTCCTTGAAGAAAAGTCAAGCAGAGTGAACGTGAGGAGGAGGATCAAGACTTCTGAGGAGGTGCTGAATGAGCAGGGACCTGAATAAAGTGAAGGAGAAAATCGCATGAAATCCAAGGGAAGGGCAGACTGGTCAGAGGGAACAGCAAGTGCAAAGCCTGCATGCAGCAGGGGCATGCTGTGCGTTTGCAAAACAAGACAGTCTGTAGCGGTCGCCGAGGCGGGATGCAGGGGCCTGACGAAAGCAGGCCCTGTAGGCAAGGACGCTGGGTTTATTCTACATGTGATGGGAACTCCGGAGCAACAAGCTCCGACTTAACGCTTATTTGTTTATGTACTTTTGGGGCCTTGGATTAATAACTCTTGCTTCGTGATCCTTTCAGCATTGGTCCGTGCATCGCCCTTTTTAGGTATTATTTCCACATGTATGCATGTATTTCAATGCAGTGAGCACCCATGACACTACTGTCCCACATGAAAATTAGTACCTTGATAGTAATTGATTTGGTGTTTAAAAGAGCACCCTGATTGCTGTGGGGAGACGAGACTGTAGGAGGAAAGAATGGATACTGGGGGCCAATAAGGAGGCGATGGAGTCCTCAAGAAGAGGGACTGGGTGGTGGCAGGAGAGGTGGTGAGAGGTTGATGGAGTTTGGGATAAATGTTGGAGGTAGGCCCACCCCCAGGACTGATGTCTGGATTGAATGTGGAGTGGAGTCGATGACTGCGTGCATTCAAGGATCAATTCCCTACCTACACTCAGTGCTTGCTGGTAAGTGCTTAAAATATGTCAAGTCCTTTGCAAAATACACATCTGACATGGTCTCTGCCCTACTCACAGCCTAGAAGCAGAGACAGATAAACACAGACCTGAAACACATTGGAATAAATGCTGTGATCCAACCCCACCCCAAGGGCAGGGTTGACTCATTTTCCCGGGAGAGAAGAGGAGGATGGCTAGTTATGACCTGACACATGGCAGGTGCTTAGTTCTTCTCGTCCCATCTCTTGAATTGACGTGAGCTACTGATTAAACACTTTGTGTGTATGTTGTTTCTACTTTAAATACTTTTAGTAGTCATATTTTAAAATCTGTATAAGCTCCAGAGACTAGAAGCTATTTTAAATACCAGTCAAAAGCTATCCTCACTTAATCTTCCAGAGCTCAAATCTCTGAGTAACAGTTCAGAACAGGAAAGGGAGTGGAGAAATACAGGGAAAAACTTGACCTTTCCATCTCTCCCTCTAGCATTCATTCCCACCTTGAGCCCAGGGCAGCTTTGGGCTGCTGAGCCGGTTCTTCCTGATGTGATTTTGCGTGATCGAGGTTGGCTCCTGGCCACCTAGAGATGTCAGGACATCTGAGGGGTGTGGGGGTGGGAAGCACACAAGTGCGACACCAGTGACACCACCGAGGATGGGTCTCAACTGGGAATCCGAGGCTCTGGCTTCTAGCGTTGCTGTTTCCTCTTGCGCACCAGTCTCCCTCTCATGGATCAGATGGAGGACAAGAGGAGAGGGTAATCGGGGGGAGGTGGGTGCGGTGGTCAGGGCAGACCCCATCTGGCATTCAAAAAATTATGTAACAGTGGAGTATTATTCAGTCTTAAAAAGAAAGGAAATGCTGACACATGCTACAACATGGAGACATGATGCTAAATGAAATAAGCCAGACTAGAAGGACAAACACTGTACGATTCCACTTATAACAGGTACCTAGAGTGGTCAGACTCATGGAGACAGGAAGTGGAATAATAGGGGTTGCCAGGAACTAGGGGAGGCAGGAATGGGGAGTTAGTTTTAATGGGTAGAAAGTTTCAGTTTGGGAAGATGGCAAAGGTCTGGAAATGGATTGTGGTGACGGTAGCACAACAGTGTGAGTGTACCCAAAGCCAGTAAGCCGTGCACTTAAAAGTATTTAAAAAGATAAATGTTATGTGGTATATATTTTACCACACACAAAAACGTAAAACCTGTTTTTCCAGGATTCCTCCGGGTAGGGAGGCGAGTCACACCCTGATTGACCAAGATTCCCTGAATTTCTACCCCTCCCCACACTCCTCCCAGCTCCATGGGTGCCCTGGGCAGGAAAGCAGCTGGCAGGCGCTGGAGACAGACATGCCAGGTCCCCACATTTCCATTCAGCCTGGCTTCCATGAGGACCCCCTGGTGATAGGGGACCTTGTGTCCTGTGTCCTCATCTTTATTCTGGGGGCACAGGACAATGAGGGCCCAATAGATGTACGGGTGGGGGTGACCCAGGATTGGTCACCCGTGAGAGCTGAAGAGGCTGAGCCATTTATTAGGACAGGCCCAGGGTCCTTGGAGGAAGTCTTTGGGCCACATCAAGCCTGTGACGACCCATTCCCAGTGGATTCCAGGATGGGCTCAGAATAGGGCTCCAATGCAGGAGTGCGGGCAGAGCCAGCTTTCAGCCAAGACCTAGGAATGTGCAGGCATCACCTTTAGTTGCTCTTTACCTTAGCCTCTGTAAAGGAATGACAGTCACCTCCCCCCTGGCTGGCCTATCGGCGGCCTAGTGCCACAGCCACCAACGCGGACCCCTTACCCAACCCTGTCAACATTGACCATCCTGGAGATCGCTTATCTATCACCTCCCACCATGGCCACGGCCACAGTGACGTTCATCTCCTCTGTCAGCGTGACCTGTCAACATGATCGTCTCCATTGCCATCTTCACCTGTGTCGCACCAGCACATACTTAAAAAGGTGTTACTATGATAACCAGTATGACTTTCACCTTTACGATCCATTCCAGTATCAACCACAGCCTTGTTATCTGCACCCTATCACCATCACTACCACCCCATGCTGACATGTCTTATTTCCATTATTCCCGTCATCACCAACTCCCATCATAACATCATCACCTCCATTACTACCACCTTCCTCACCAATACTCTCTCCCTCACACATCCATCATCCTGTCACCTCCATTACTCTTCCTTTTTCTGTAAGAGGACTCACCAGGTGGTTTGCAGATGCTCAAACAGGTCTCTGTGGTCTCAAACTCATTGGCATTACCCTAGCAACCACCATAGGGAAAGTGCTCACGCTCATTGGATGTAGAGTTGTAGAGGTATCAGCAGAAATAGCCTTTGCAGGGGGCGGGCTGCGGGGGGCTGCCCCGGGCAGGGAGAGTGTGGGACAACTCTTGGGAGCCTCTTGCTTGAGATTGGCTGCAGGGGTAAGGAAGGAAAGGATTGTCACTTATGTGTCCTTCTCATGAACTGATAAGTATCTTTTTCTGAGCACCTTTTCTACCCCAAGCACCATGCTGGGTCTTAGTTGTACCCTGCATTATTTAACCAACCTTATGGAAAGGCTCTTACTGTCTCCACTTCACAAATGAAGAAACTGAGGCTCAGAGGTATGGTAATTTCCCCAAAATCATAAAACCTACAAGCTCAGGCCTGAGGTTTAAACTCAGATTCAATTTCAAATCCCAGGCTCTGCACCCTGCAACCTTTCATAACTCGACATCAAGATGTTTGTTGTAGCTTTGTTTATAATTGCAAAAAATTATAATTTGGAAAAAATGGAACTGTTTACCAACAGGGGATTAATGGGCTACTATGCAGTCATTAAAAAGCACAGTGTGGATCTACATACGTCAGCATGGAGAGTGGTGCATAAATTTTGTTGAATAAAAAAATCGAATCACAAAATGGGAGATCTAGTATGGTCCTGTTGATGTAAAATATGAGTATAAACCTATAGAATGATGGCTTGAACGTTGTTCATTAATCCGTTTAGAGTAGTTATCTCTGGGTGGTGGAATTTCAAGTTATTTTTAGTTTTTAAAAATTCACATTAGTATCATTTGAATAACTATGAACAAGTGTCATTTTATAACTAGGAAAAAGGTATTTATATTAAAGAATCTTTAATATTTATGGGTAATCAGCAAATAAAGTAACTGACCTTTTCATGAATCACTTGGTTATTATCTTTTTTTGATAGGAAGTTTTTATTTTTATTGATTTTTCTAGAACCAGAATTTTATGTACTTATTTTTATTTTTTAATTTTTCAATTATAGTTGACAGTCAATATTATTTCATGTTAGTTTCAGGTGTACAGCACAGTGGTTAGACATTTATTTTTTTATTTTTTATTTTTTTAAAGATTTTTATTGGGGAATTGGGGGGATGGGAACAGTGCTGGGGAATTGGGGGAAGGGGAACAGACAAGTTGCTGTCGTTTTGTTCTTCAGTCTAGTTGTGGAGGACGTTGCTTCACTGGCCCAAGTTGGCACCATCATTGCGCTCTTCCCGGGTGAGGCAGATCAGTCACCGGTTTCTGGACGGCCGCTCACTGCGGCTGCTGGCCACTCATGTTGGCTGCTGGCTACATACGGTAGCCCATGGCAACCCACTGCCACAGGGGCTGCAGCCTACGCCGTCGCCGGCGACTCATGGCAGCCCAGCTCCAGGTTGAGCTGTTGTTCAGCATCTTAGCTGTGGAGGGCAGTGTCACTGACCCTCATATGTGGGATCCGAATCGGGGCCCTCTGGCATCCCAAGCCAGCTCTTAACCACCGCGCCACTCGGCCGGCCCTGGTTAGACATTTATATTCGTTATGAAGTGATCCCCCCAGTAAGTCTAGTAACCACCTGGCACTATGCATAGTTTTTATAATATTATTGACTATATTCTCTGTATTGTACTTTACATCCCTGTGACTATTTTATAACTACCAATTTGTACTTTTTTTGTTTTTTTTAAGCTGAGCCATCCATCCTGCCATCTGTTGGCAGCTCAGCGGCAGCTCAGCTCAGGCCGGGACTCGAATCGCTGTTGCTCAGAGCTCGCACTCTTGAGCGAGCTCTTAACCAACTGAGCCAGTCGGCCGGCTCTCAATTTGTACTTCTTAATCCCTTTACCTTTTTCACCCAGGTCCCCAACCACCTTTCTTCTGACAACCATCAATTTGTTCTCTGTATCTATGAGTCTTTTTCTGTTTTGCTTGTTCATTTTGTATTTTAGATTCCACATATAAGTGAGATCATATGGTATTTGTCTGTCTCTGACTTACTTCACTTAACGTAATACCTTCTAGGTCTATCCATATTGTTGCAAATGGTAAGTTTTCATTGTTTAAATTTTTTATGGCCATTGTACATATGTACCACAGCATCTTTATCCAATCATCTATTGATAAACACTTAGGTTGCGGCCTTATTTTTGCTGTTGTAAATAGCACTGCAGTGAACATAGAGGTGCATGTGTCTTTTTGAATTAGTGTTTTGAATTTCTTTAGATAAATACCCAGGGGCGAAATTGCTGGATCATAAAGTAGTTCTATTTTTAATTTTTTGAGGAACCTCCAAACTGTTTTCCACAGTGGCTGCACCAATTTGCAGTCCCACCAATAGGGCAGAAGGGCTGATTAGTGATGTTGAGCATCTTTTCATATGTCCGTTGGCCATCTGTGTGTCCTCTTTGGAGAAATGTCTTATTCAGGTCCTCTGCCCATTTTTTAATTAGATTATTTTTTTGGTATTGATTTGTATGAGTTCTTTATAAATTTTGGATATTAACCCTTTATCAGATGTCTCACCGGTGAATATTTTCTCCCACTCACTGGGATGTCTTTTCATTTTGCTGATGGTTTCCTCCAGGAATATTTTTTTTTTTTAGGTCTTCTCCCCTAAACTAAAACAAAACTGTACCCAGAGGGAAAGAAGCAAATTAACAATGATGTACTTGGACGAGTAGATCAATCTATGTTGTCACTTAAATTACAACCCAATTCTTTGAGGTGTGTGTGGGGGGGATTGAGAGCAATTGTCTTTACCTTACAAATATTTGTGAAACCAGAAATGCAACTCCAGAAGCAGTTCAAAGCACATTTATCTTCACCATCTTTAATTCCTAAGACTGAAGAAAAAAGAAAAGGAAAGGAATTAAAAAAAAAATGCAAACGTGTATAGAAGGACCCTTGCCTAAGATCTAGCCCACAGCTTCTATAAGATTGTCTTCTCCACAAATATTAATCAGAAAAAGCCTTAACCATCTAAGTGGATAAACTTAACCTATTCCAACTGTACTCTAATGACTAGTTAATTTTACATTATCATGCCCATCTCATGGCAGTAATTTTAAAACAAAGGCTAGAAGGTCTCTGTTTGCATCCGTCTATGTTCATGTGTGTTGTGTCGTATTTTCTACCTCTGGATGGTATTTCTCATTTGTCAAATATTTCTATTTAATTGGCTTAAACAAAAAAGCCCTTACATAAAAAAGTTCTGAATAATATAATGGAAACTATCCCTAATGCCTTTCAGGTTCATGTGATCTACTAATTAAACATGTTTGTTTAATTAAAATAGACAAATGTTTAGCGTTATCACCATTAAATATAATATTTTTATTTTGTCTAGGTTTACTGAAATAAGTTCATGTCATTTCATTTGCAAAAATTTGTCAGCAAGAAAAATAACTCAATATAATGAAAATTTCATTAGTAATCCAAACATCATTGTTAAGAGCAAGTGAATTAAAGAGGTATCAGTAGAATAAGAGGTTTTGAGATAAAACTGTTAACAATAATGATGCATTATGATATATGTACTTAAAAATGGTTTCCCAAAATCTTTTGGTGACTTGAAACCTTAGAATTTTGCAAAGTTAAATTAAATGATGGAAATTACTGAATAGCCAGATCATTTCCAAATAAGATAAAAGAATGAAACATTAATTACTGAACATAGGTCTATCAACTTTTGGCTTATTACAGAGAAACTAAAAGATAAATTTGGGTCTGTTGATAAACATGTGTCACAATGAAAGACTACAGTATGAAAAAGCATGTATTTCTAGAAATTATAGAATGTATTTATAAACTTGTCAATCTAAAGAATACTGGTGTAACAGATGGTTCACAATTGCTAGCTTCCTAATTTTCACTAGAAATGTAAGGTTTCTAAGGATTAAGAATTCTAACTAATATGGAAGGAAAATTATATATGTTTTTGGTAATAGAAGGACTAAGGTATGGAGATACATTTTTGTGGGTAATAAAAGAAGGTAATTCTGTACTAACATAAAAGTTTTTTTGGGGTTTTTTTTCTGAATGGGTAAGAGAACAAGAGATGAACTAAAATGGAAACAGAAAGCTGTATAAGGTTTATGAAAAGGAAACCTGAAAAAGGAATTTTATGTGTGATCAGGCTGATAAGATTGAATTAATTTATGAGGGTTTTAAAAATTAAGCTTTAATATCAATGATGTACATTGTAACGCTAAAACTTAATTTCTTTTCATCTGCTAAAAGGACACAGTTTTCTTGGGCTGTTCACCTGCTGTACTAATAAGACATTGTAAAATGTTTTCCTTTTTGAGTAATCTGCCAAGAAAGCAAAGCTTCTGTGTTTATGTCATCTTAATTGGGTCTTTGATTACTTAAGGACATAGAATGTTCTCAATAGTAAGAGCTCACCTTCTGTATTTGTCTTTGAAATCTTTTATTGCTACTTCGGTCAGAGAGGTAATTAAGTATTGTTTCATGATAATCCTTGGTCCTATTTAGTCAGCATCCAGTAGCTTTCTTTATGTTGTGTCTGTATAGGTATATGATAGAAATGTTCCAGAAACTGTGCAAAAATACTGTTTTTCGCACAGTTTCTGGAACACTTCTACCATATACCTATACAGTCTGGTATCTCCTAGCATAAAATGTCGTCTGTTGTCAAAATGGAGGCTCACACGAAAAGAACTGAACCTGAGGGTCAGAGAAATGGCTCAGTTGACTTTCATGCAAAGGCAGCCACACAAAATCTATAAAGACTGTGGCACATGTGGATGAAGTCCATTCTGCTTCTGCAAAAATGGCCCCTCAGTGCCAGATTTTGCCATCCTGCTATCCTTGTAACATGGGAGCAATCTGTGCTAAATCCAAAGGCTCTAAGATGGGTGAACAATATCTGTAAAGTCAATCTATCAACCCAACCTCTAGAAGTGGAAACTTCTCGGGAAGTTTCAAAGATGGGACTCAGGGTTCAGGACAAGCCTTTCCAAGGCGTGCTGCTTTGGTATGTGGATTATTTATAGCTGATGGCAATGGAGACCCTGTAGGCTCCAGAGAACCTTTTAGCTCTCCGTTAAAGAATTTAAATTTGAGGTCTTTCCAAATAAGATAACAAGAGTTACCATCAGATATGACTATTTATGACCTATGTACAGCAGGGCAAACATCTAATTACTGAACATCTGGTTGTCTTATCAATCTGCGAATGACCCCCTTTCCCTCTGAAGCTCCAAGGCATCTTATCTCATTCCTTGGCTCGAGATGCCATATATACCTTAGACATTTCTGTCTCTAAAACTCTCATGTATGTGGGGGCTCTGACTTTCTCATGTATGTGGAGCTCCCATATGTACGTATGTAATCAGATCTGGTTACTTTCTTTTGTTAATCTGCCTCCTGTAGATTTAATTATTAGATCAGCCCAAAAGCCCTAGAATTGTAGAGGAAAATTTCTTTCTCCCCCATAGGTGTGATTATGAGGATCATAATAGCAACCCTGAATTACTGAGCACTTCCAACCCAGGGACACAGGACTGTGCATTCTCTATTCACTAGTCTCGTATACCCTCACAACAAGAAACCTAAGAAATAGAGGCTGATTTTATAAACAAGCCTGTTTTACAGATGAGGGCACCAAAGTCCAGAAATACTGAGAAATTTGCCTAAACCCAAGTCGCCCTGATGGAGAAACATGCAATCTTAACCACTGTGGTGTCCTACACTCCTGGATGAGTTTGTCTCCACTATGTCAAACGAACTCAGACAGAGTCTGGAGGCTTTGCTGGGTAAATTATAGATTTATTCAAGGGTATTCATGGCTTGGAAACTGAAAATATGACTAGGGAATACCCGGAGGGTTCTGAAGAAGAAAGAAAAGCTAAGAATTCTTATAGCAAAAAGTACATTCTTGAGAAGATTCTTGAGAAGAATCAGCCCTGTGTTATTAGCCTCTGGGTTGGTCTGAGATGGTAATCCTCTAGATGAATGGTGATCTGGATGATGAATGTCAGACCATTTGGATAATGGATGTGATGCAGTCTGGATATGTGAACATTCTTTCCTTAGCGGGTTATCTGCAGGGTTGTTCAGGCATTGACGCAGGACTGGAAATTTCAATGGTTTAAGTTCCCAGATGACTTAAAACAAGAAAAGAATCATGTCCTCAGGCTGCATCCTACTTGGTTTTAGTAATTTATCACCTTGGCTACAGTGACTCCATTTTATTTCTTCACTTTGTTCCTCAAGCATAAGATAGGAATTAAGGTATTTCTGCTCCTAAAGGTACTTGCCACTTGTTAGTGGGTCCTGGCAATTTAATCATATCCAGACCGTGGGTGAGTGGCCTTGTAATGCTGAGCCTCACTGAGCTATGCACGCCGTGTGGTGTGGTGCAAGCGCAGGAAATCCGCTCAGTTGCTTAATCCCCTGAGGGAGGTGGGATGGGAAGGGACTGATTCATTTTTGCAGAAGAAGTCAAGCACCTTATACTGGTCACATGGTAGACAGTGTGACCATTTCAAAGAAGTAAGGTAAAGGTGCAGGTTCGGGCAAGTGGGCAAATTAGTGGGAGAGAATTTTGGGGGTTCTCTGGGACTCCCCTCTTCCTGATCTTTTCTCCTCTGCCTCTTTCCCAAGGTGTGTGGGGAAAGCAGCTTTTCTCTTTGCCTGCTCTCCCTTCTCTCACACTGAGGTTTCCTCTGGGCTTGCTACTCAAAGGGTGATTCTGTGGACCATTTTAAAGGCAAGGGGAGGGGCTGGGGATGCACCTGTTAGAAATGCAGCTTCTCAGGCCCCACCCCAGACCTGCTGAATCAGAATTTGCATTTCAGTATAGTCCCCTATAGTCCCCGGATGATTTCAGGCATGTTAACGTTTGAGAAGCACTATTGCTGAGCATTTTTGGTCCCCTGCAGGCAGAAGTAGGAAGCTTGGGGAGGTGGGGAGATTAGGGTGTGAACAGGTCCGACCCAGGCTCCTCCCCTTCCTCATTCCCCACTACCGCACCTGTTCCCACCCCTCATCTGGGATGTTAAAAGCCCTGTCAGTCTCGGGGCCTCAGGAGCTCTCTCCCTCCAGGCTCAGAAGATGGACCGGCTCTGCCTCTCCGCAGCCCTTCTCGTCCTCTTGAACATCCTGGTGGCCGGCGCCCAGCGGAGTGACACCATTTCCCCTTCCCAGCGTAAGTCCCAGTTCACCGCTCCTCTGTGGACTGGGGCAGAAAATGAATCTGGAGAAGGGGCTGGGGGAGCAGGGGTGTGGGTGGATGAGGCCAATCTGCTCTCTCTAGATTTCTCATGGTAAATTGGGAAGTTTTAACTCCGGGGACATTTCTTGACTCTAAAAAGTAACTCATTGTGTTGTCCTCTTAAAAAATATCCTGCCTAACCCTCATCGGACAGCTCTAGCAGGTTCTGTCCTCATCTCTGAGATGCTCTGTATTCCTGGGCCCTGCCTCCTCCCTGAACCTCACTGGAGTATAATAAATAGATATATATTTGATCTGTCTAGGTTCCTGGCCTGGGCCTCTTAGAAGTCTTGGCATTTACTGTCTTTCGTATGGTAATGAGATGATTCAAGGCCATGGCCCTAGATAACTTCAGAAGGGGCCTGAGAAAACCTACTAGGTGACGAGGTTAGAACTTTCAACCCCCCTCTCCTCCGGAGAGGGAGAAGGGTACCAAGATTGAGTTCAATTGACAGCGGCCAAGGATTTCATCAATTATCCCTACTACATAATGAAACCTTAACAAGACCCCCAAATATCTCGGGTTTGGAGAGCTTCCAGGTGCCATGAGGGTGCCACACCCAGCGAGAGAGCCACCCCCAGCCACCCTCACTCCACCTTGCCCTACGTATCTCCTCCATTTTGATGTTCCTGAGTTTTATTCTTTGTTATCAACTGGTAACAGTGAGTAACGTGCTTCTCTGAGCTCTGTGAGTTGTCCTAGTGAATTATTGGACCTGGGGGGTGGAGTGGGGTCATGGGACCCCAGATTGGTCAGGAGAATGGGTCACCCCATGAACTTGTGACTGGCATCAGGAGCGGGGGGCAGTCTTGTGGACTGAGCCCTTAACCTGTGAGGTCTGTTGCTAGCTCCAGGGATTAGCATCAGACGTGAACTGACTGCAGGAAGCCCAATTGGTGTTGGGGAGTTGGCTGATGCTGGTAGAGACATAACATGTTGGTGTTGGGAGAAAAACCCAGACTCGCTCATCCCTGTGTTTTGTTGGCTGGGGTGGAGCTAAGGGATAGGGGAGTGAGTGTGGGGCTGTGCCCCCAGAAACCCTTACCAGTTATCTGGGTTTTAAGAATTTGCTGCAGAGGTCAGGTGGTTTTGTAAAGGAGAGAATTGTGATTTCTTATGTGCAAGCAAGAAACTTCCAAAGTGATGCAAAGGTCATCTCATAAGTGAGAGCTTGCCCTCTGCGCTCTGGACAGTTATGTGACATTTTCAGCCTGTGTTTCACAGGGTTTAGTTTTTTTTTTTCTCCGTTTGCTTGATGGTTTATTGAAGGGCTTAAGAAGTCTGTGGCTGAACAAACCCATTGAATAATTCAGAGACTTATTAAGCTCCTATCTTAAATAAGCATCAAGACATGTTCTGTTTTGACAACTTATGCCCATCCAGTCCAGATTGTCATCTATGCTTCTGCCCCACTGGCTATAGATCGTAGGTTCCCACTACCCCCTGCTAGAGAGGCTCAGAGAAATATTTTACTTACTAGATTCCAGGTTTAAAAGGATGTAAATAAAAGGATGTAAATCAGGAACAGCCAGATGGAAGAGATGCAGAGGGCAAGGGATGGGGAAAGGGCACGGGGCTTCCCTGCTGTGTCCAGGCACCGCTCTCCCAGGACCTCCATGTGTTCACCGGCCCAGAAGCTCTCTGAACCCCGTCCTTTTGGGTTTTCTGGAGGTTCCATCATATGGACATGATTGTTTTAAATCATTGGCCATTGGCTATGGGACCAATCTCCAGCCCCTCCCTCCCAGGAGGAGGGGTAGGGGGCCGAAATTTCCAACCCTGTCAATATGCTGGTTGGTTCCCCTGGCAACCAACCCCTCTCCTTAGGTTACCTAGGGGCTTTCCAAAAGTTACCTCAATAACCTAACAAAAGACACCTTGATCTCACCCCTGAGTGAGCTCGGTGCCAGGCAGGAATGGGACCCACACACCAAATGTATATTTCTTATTATAAGTGACAATATCACACACACCCAATATTACATTATTCCCATCCCCCGGGGTAACCCAAGTTAACATGCTGGTATGTTTCCTTCCATGCCTTTCTCCATGACAGCATGATACTTTAAAACTTTTTTTTTTAAGAGGGGAAACTTTGAAACATGCACAAAGCACAGGGATTAGTATAATAACACCCGATGTAGCCACTGTGCAGCTGCAACAACTATTGACAGATGGAGGATATTGTTTATGTATGCTTTTATTTTCTGGAGCTTTTTGAAGCTAATCTCAGTCATTATGCCAATGAATCCATACATACTCATTAAGGACATATAATTATTTACATTACCACCATGTCATTGTCACGCGTAACAAAATTAATAATGCCCCAGAAAAGCAGGCCATCAAATGAAGGTTTCCCCCGTCTCCTTTGCCACCCCCGACCCTCCTCCATCTGGAGCCATGTGGGTTGTTCCCTGTGTAGGCCGTCCTCCTGTGACAACGGTCCTCAGCGCTGACCCGAGCCCTGTCGCCTCCCTGCAGGCCGTCCCGTGTTCTGCCTGGAGCCGCCCTACAAGGGTCCCGGGAAGGCGGTGTTTCCCAGGTTCTTCTTCAACACCAGGTCCGGGGTCTGCGAGGCCTTCGCGTTTGGCGGCGGCAGAGCCAAGCTCAACAACTTCCTGACCAAGGATGAGTGCACCCGAGTCTGCAGTGGGAGAAAACCAGCCTTCGAGACCGAGGACAAGCTCCAGGCTCAGCCTGAACTCAAGGACGAGCCTGGGGACAAGACTGAGGAGGCGGACCTGATCCAGGTGCCCGTGTGCCAGAGCCTGGAGCCTGAGGACCAGGACGGATACGAGGCCGAGAAGCCTGAGGATGACGACTATGACATCGAGGACGACGGTGAGGATGATGGTGAGGACGAGGACGATGGTGAGGACGAGGACGATGAGGAGGACGAGGAGGACGAGGAGGACGAGGAGGAGCCCCAGGACTAGCATGAGGACGAGCCTTAGACGGAGGGTAAGGCGGGGGCAGGGCAGGGAGGGGGCCGGAAGGGTAGGGATAGAGGCAGAGGTCAGGGGCCCTGCGCCCCTCACACCTGCACGGTGTCTCTTCCTCGATGCCTTCAGAGGAGGGGATGGCAGCAGTGTCCTGTGAAACCACAGACGAAGCACATCCGCCATGGCCAGCTTGGCGGAAGGTCACTGCTAGGAGCGCCCCTTGAGACAATCCGAGCCTTCTCACCTGTTCCTTTTTTTCCGGTGGGAACACGGAGGCGGCCACCCTGCAGAACGGGTCTGCAATGCTTCCCAGCTGCCACCAAACTCAGTCCCTTCTTGTCAGTCATCCGGGTCGTTGCTCATTCCTGGGATGGTCTAGGATCTGTCAGGATGGACTGCCTCGGGCAAGAGGCTTCACTGAGGACAATCTACAAGTCCCTTTCTGGTTGCAGGGACCCTGGAACCTGAGCTGCCCTGAGATGCTGAAGGAGACCCCACGCAGGGCTAGGCCATGGTGACCTTCTGAAGCGGTTCAGCCTACTCCTCTGCTCCCTTCTCAACCCTCCCTTCCTCACAAAACCCAGCCTCTGCCCTCTGCCCACGCTCTGCTGGTTTTGACGTCTTTTCCAGTGGACTGTGAGCAACATGAGAGCAACAACTGTGTGCCTGTTTCTCTCATCACTTTCTCCCTAGCACTTAGCTCCTTCTCCACTGGGTTGACTGTAGGGCCAGAGGGTTGAAGCCACCCCACCATCGCTGGGATCTCTGGGGCTGGCGGTGGTGGAGTTTCTGGCTCCCAGTTTCGAGACTTAGTGGTGACAGGGTGTTTTCACCATAGAAGCCCCTCCCCCCACAGCCATGTTGCACCTTTTCCTGCCTGAGGCCTCAGACTCTCTGGCCTTATAGTTGAATAAACTCGTTTCTGTTGTTTGCAACCAAGAACCCGTGTCCTGTCCATACGGTAAAAAAAAACGGTGGCGCTTCCCACTGTTCTGCCAAGCAGTGGGTACGGCCCCTTTTCCGGCCTTTAGGCTGGGCCCCACCAGGTGTAGGAAGCAAACCCCTTAGAGCGCCATCTACCTCTTTATGCCCCCTCCCCCCACCCATCTCCACAAAATGCCAGGTGAGGCTTCCACATTAAGGCCTTTGTTCTTAACTTTTGAGCCAGGTCAAAGGTCAGGGCAGGTGGTTCTCGCTGGAAGGAGAATGGAAGGAGCATGAGGCTTAATTGTCCACTTGTCCAAGGAACCCCTTCCCTGAGGTGGTTTGTGGGAGGAGGGGATTTGCTATTTCAGTTACAACATAGCAACCACCCATTTAGTGAGCGCCTTCTGTGCACCGGGCTCTGCGCTTAGGCTTTTACATGTGTTATTTCTTGAATCATCCTAAGAATCCGCGAGGGAGGTAATGGAAGCACGGAGATGTCACATTGCTGGCATATTAGTGTCCTGGGGCTGCTGTAACAGTAAACAACAGATATTTATTCTCTCACAGTCCTGGAGGCAGCAGGGCCGTGCTCCCTCCAGAGGCGCCGAAGAAGGGTCTGTCCCAGGCCCTCTCCTACCTCCTGGAAGGTCCTTGGTTTGTGGCAGCATAAGTCCAATCTTCACCTGCATGTCCCCTGTCTGTGTCCTAATGTCCCCTTTTTATAAGGCCATCAGTCATATTGGATTAGGGCCCAGCTTCATGACTTCATCTTAACTCCATCACCCCTATAAAGACCCTATTGCCAAATAAAGTCCCATTTTGAGGTATAGGGGTTAAGGCTCCAAGGTATCTTTTTTGGGGAGACACAGGTCAACCCACAAGAGCATATAAATGGTAGAACCCGGGCCGATCTGACTGATCCAAAGCCATTGTCCTTTGGTTGGAAGAAGAACCCAGACTCTCCAGCCAAGCTGCAAGGGTCCAAAGCCTGGGTCGGGCTTAATTTGGGGTTCCCAAGGAGCAGAGGGCAAGCAGCTTATTAGGTTAGGTGGGGGCGGGTGAGAAAGGGAAGGACAGGCAGCCTACCAACTGGAGTCATCAAGCCCACTGGTGCTAATCCCCAGGGGACTTGGGGAGGTGGGGTCGGGCACTTTCTCACTATTCCCCCCCCCCGCAGTAAGGGGGTGTTTACACACCAACTCCCTGTCATTCATGGGTTGAGGACTTTGGCTTGCTCTGTGCCCATGTCCCAGGACCCCCACTGATTGTGACTACATCTCAATCTTTCAAAATACCTTATTGGACCGTACTCACCCCCGCTCTTCTTGTGATGATGTGAGATGATACAATGATGAGATGAAGCCAGCTGCTCAGAGCGGTGTGCAATTTAAAACTTAGGAATTATTTGTTTCTGGAATTTTCCATTTACTAATATTTGGGAGTATTAACTGAAGCCGTGGAAAGCAAAATTGCAAATCAGGGGATGCTGTACTGGCAGCTGGAAGTCAACCAGCAACACTGGGCGTGTAGCTCCCAGGGGTAAGGGTAGGGCACACAACCGCCACACCGTTTATGTGGCTTTGAACAAGTCATTTAACCTCTCTGTGCCTATCTTCCTCCTACATGGGGTGGTTATGAGGATCAGTGCATTCATACATGCTGAGCCCTTAGACCATGTAATTCATGGAACTTAAGCATTTGCTAGGATTATTATTGACTAAATTATACTGTCCCTTACTGGACAATGAGTGACTCAGATACCACTTAGAAACATTAATATTGGAAGGTATGTGACAGAGAGTCTAATCCAAGCTCCTTATTTCACAGGTGTGGAACTTGGGGCCTAATAAGGAAGTATTTTCCCCACAGTCACCCAGGTAACACACGATCAGTTTAATAAACGAGACCCAGGCAACATCACTCATTCATTCATTCTCTCATGTATTAAAACGTGTTTTGTGACAGGCATCAGGAACCAGTAATGACCAAAACAGTAGCCTCCAAATATATTTGATCATTCACAGCCATATCAGTAAAACGATTTTGAGTTTGCAGCTCCCATTTTTATAATTATTTATAATTTATATGCACACTGGTGTACTATCATGTACGTTGTAAGTGTTTGATAATATCAGGTTTAATAAAGGGTAGCTTAGAAACAAATAAACAGAAGTTTCTCAATATTTTCTTCCGGTACCTCAGTGTACCCCACTTGGGAGACCATCAGACCAGGACAGTACCCGCAGTCAGTCCCCCGTCCAGTGTGGGAGGCAGAGGCATAGAATTCCAGCAACTTGTGTGTTGTGGGATGGAGATGGAGACCCTGGCTCTCAGCTGAAGAGGTCAAAGCCCGGCCTCCCTGAAGAGGTCACGTCTGAGCTGAGTTTTGAAGGGTGAGTTGGATTCTATCAGGTAGAAAGAAGGGGTGGCGGGGCATGAACTTTTGGGTATGACAAAAATGTGGAGGGGAGAAAAAAATATTCTAATTCCATCCATTTCCCACCTCATCACAAGGATGCTAGAGTGTATAGGTTTCCAAATAGCTGCTGAGCATGATGAGAGGACCCCAACTTTTCCTCAAAGTCCACCCAACCCCAAATTCAGATGAACTGGGGAGATCTATTCCTTCATGGAGAGCAGAGGAAGGGGAGCTATCTAACAGAGATGGGGGAACCACCTCATTTACATGAGAACCCTCACCCTGCTCCATCCCTCTAGTCCCAGCTCAGGAGGGCAGTGAAGCCAGCTGCCTTTATCATCTCTAAGAAACAGACCCATCAGAGGTGAGCGACACAGCTGCATGGGTGTTGGGATGGGGCGGTGATCTGGTGTTGGAAGAAAATTGGGGAAGGCTCCTGAATAATTAAATTTTCCAATTTCATAGAAGGCAGCTGGTCAGTCAGCCTCAGCTTCTATATTTCCTCCTATAGGGAGCTTACTATGTCGGGCAGCTGGTGCCAGCAGGCAGCACTCATCTTTAGAACCATTTTTTGTCATTGACCAATCCCAATAAGTGTCCCCCTCCCCCCCTCCCCCACCTTCCATGTTGGTCCTGACTCTACTCCCAAGAAACCCACTGACCAAGTCTGCCCTCTTTGTCCTATGGCAGTTCTGCAAAGATTGGGAGATGCAATCAAGGAAGTGCCCCCTCCCACAAAATGTCTGTTAGGTTCTTGTGCAACCTTTTGCTAAGTCCCGTCCACCAATTTTCAGATTGTCAGGATTTAAAGTTGGGGGAATTTCTCTTTTCACTCTCTACAATTTAGGCAGAGGCTGCTAGGATGTCCCCTGACTGGGTTGAAGGAGAGCAGTTAGTGTAAGAATAGGAGGATGCCCAGAAGGGTAAGAATTCCCAAGTCACCCTCCCGGGAGGAGGAGATGGGTGGTGGACAGGAGTCCTAGGCTCATGGAGGTATTTCCCAGGATGCACCACTCTTGAAGTTAATTATTAGACCTTCCCAGCTGCAAGGCATTGTGGGAATGACTTGTTCAGAATCTAGGGGGTCCCTTAGTCAAAGGGAGGTTCAGCTCTTTCAAGTGAAGCCCCTTTGACAATGTTTTCATGCCCCTGCCTCTGGAAAAGTGTGAGCAGGAGGGAACTCTGGAGAGCAGAATCTAGTAGTCTCACTACACGTGAGGAAATTGAGACATAGAGAGCTCAAAGAGCAGGGATCATGAGACAATGAGAGCATAGATAGAGGTTCTGACACTCACTATCTTGTAGTCCTGGGCACATTTCTCAACTCTGAGTTTCACTTTCCTTATTTGTAAAATAAGGATAATGGCTATACCTGTTAGTGTCTCCAGCCATAGACCACTAGAAACACCCCTGTTCCTAGTGTAAGGAGATTTAGGCATGTGTTAGGTGATTTGGGAGAGGGTTTAAGGAAGCTGGCTCTGCTCTGGATCGGATGCTATCGGGAAGTGTGGCAGTTCTATGATTGGGAACCTTAATTTTAACTATAAGCAGAGAAACAAGATAGAGGTGAATGCTGTAGTTAGTAAAGAAATAGCAGTTGCTCGTATTAGCCAGGATAGGGGAGTGCTGGTCAATTCTGTGGCTTGTATAATCTCATGTTTTGTCTGTGTTCAAAGGTAAGTACACAGTGTCATGTTTTCATCTTGATCCACCATGGGCACAGAATGGCTTTATCTGGTTTGGATGTTCCGTGGAATTGTTTGTGTTCATCAGAAGATCAAAGGCCAACTGTGAATGTGCCACATCAGCTCCCGGAAGTCAGGGGCTGCATTTCTCTTCCCCATATCAATCTCATTATGGTGAGCATTATTATAAGGATATAGTTGTGAAATGCTTTGTACAAGTGCCCGGCAGAGTAACACCTCAATGAATGGCAGCTCTGATAACAGTAATAATACTATTAATAAATAACAATAAGTAAGTGATTTAATTATTATTAATAATTATAAATTAATACTAGTGCAATGGAAAAGGACTTGGTACGAATTAGAAAAGTTTGGCTTCGGTAGCTCTTGCTGTTGCTATGTGATCTTGAGCAAGTCGCTTCACCTCTCTGAGCCACAGTTTCCTTCTTTGTAAAATAGGGTTATGGTATCTGCCTTAAGAAATTTACGAGTTTGGGTATTTTTTGAGGCCTACGTTGATTATGGCGCTGAAGTGCTTTGACACCATACACCAAAGCAACTTGTCAAAAGCACATGGGTTTTTAGATTCCTTGTCTCCTGACTGCTTTTTAAATATACTGCCTACTGTTTTAAAGAAAGGAACAAATAACTTTTTTTTTTTTTGGTAGTGTCACCTCCCTGCGGTCTACTTCTGTCAAGTTCCTCCAAGGGCCCAAGGAGTGCCACAGTCTCTCCCCCAAATGGGTCACAGTCTTCCTCAGGGGTAACCTAATGTCCTCTTGCTTCACTGATAAGCATCACCCAGGTCCAATCTTGCACTTACCCCACCTTGCCCTTTATTGGACCTTCTGGTCTCTCAAGAGTGTGCACAGGATGTGGGAGATACTGCAGGTTTTCTTTGGGGTTAAAGACACCCCGTCTTCAACCACGAGGAACTCCTCTTTAAGGAAGCACTGCCTGCCCTCTGGTGGCAGCAGGAGCAACTGCAAGTGCCATTCCCATCTGAACCCTCACACACCTGCTTCCTTGACGCGGATGATGCTCTTTTTCACGCCCAAACGGGCAGCAAACTAGACAGATTTTACTGAAGCAATATTTGTAGAAGCCTTTAATTAAGTTATTTTGTACACCACAACTATAAAAATGGCTTGAACAGTTCCATTAACCACTTATAAAGTGCAACTACCTAATTTTCTGCATTTATTCTGAAATGTGATGAATGTACCCTACCTGCCAATTTGCACCACTTCTGAAAAGATCTAGATGTGTAAAAAAGGATTGTCCTCCATACAAAGGTGAGTAGGTCGAGAGCTTTAACTTTTTTTTTTTTTTAAGTATTCAGCCCTCCCGATTGTATGGATAGATCTTATATAGTCTCAGTTTAAATGTCACCTTTTCAGAGAGCATGTCCCTGGTTCCCCCACCCCCGACTTACAATCATATGACCTTGCTTTTATTTTTCAATAGCATTTATCCATATCTGCAATGATATTTTCCATTTACTAGTTTATTTTCTTCACTAGAGAGTATGAACGGATTCCTTATCCATCTGGTTTACCACTGTTCTGGTGATCTGTTGTGCATAATGAACCCTCAAAAAACTAGTGGCTTAAAACAATGTATTATTAACTTTTGTGGTCTTATGGGTTGACGTGGATCGGCTGGGTGGTTCTTCCTTGGGTTCTGTATGAGGTTGGAGTCAGATGGCGGCTGAGGCTGCAGTTGCCTCGGTTTCATTGAGCTAGCCCTCCACAATGGCTCCCTCACAGGACTAGCACTTGGTGCTGGCTGTTGGCTGTGAGCTCAGTCGGGGTGGTCCCCTGGAGCACCCAAATTGTGGCTGCATGTGGAGAACGGATGGAATAGATGGAAGGGGGGCCACCATGATCATACTTGGACCAGGCAAGATTGGTGGAAATGGGGAGAAGTGGATTCTGCAAGTATTTATACATATTTGAAGCCAGAGTCAACAGGCTTTGCTGATAGATTTCTGTGGGTTATGAAAGAAAGGGAGGCTATGACTATCAGGCTTTTGGCCTGAGCACCTGGGAAAATCAAGTTGCCGTTTATGCAGATGAAAAAAGCATGTTAAGAAGGAATCAAGGTTAAGAGCTCGCTCAAGAGTTTGAGCTCTGAGCAACAGCAGTTCGAGTCCAGCCCGAGCTGAGCAGCCGCTGAGCTGCCAACAGGTAGCAGGATGGCTCAGCTAAAAAAAAAAAAAAAACAAACAAAAAAAAGAAGGAATCAAGAATTTGGTTTGAGATGTTATGTTTGGGAAGCAGGTTAGACATCCAAGTGAGGACATACAATAGTATGGGGTTCGGAAGGATGTAGGGTGCGCATGTGCTCGTTCAGGCTGGAGGTACCAAGAACCTGTGCTGCAGAGGAAGCAATAGATGGATGTGAAGAACGTTCAGGAGAAAGGTTGGACTTAGTAACTTTGGACAGGGAAGAAGAGGAAGTGTGAACCTCTTGCCTTAAACAAGAAAGCAGGGGCCTTAGCTGGTCTTACTGATGAAGGTGCTGAGTTTGAGAAGACGGGACACCCAGGCGGAAATGCTGTATCCCAGGCAACGTGCAACGCCAACAACTAAGGACGGAAAGACCAAAATGAAGAATGGAGAGAGATGGAGAGTCGTAGGCTCAGAGCAGAGGTGGGGGTGGGGTGGCGGAAATTGACATGTACTGAGCACCTCCTATGTGCCAGGCACATTGCTAGTGCTTTACATTCGTGATCACAGCTAGCCCTTCAAAGATGCCCTCAGGGAGGGTGCCATCATTCCATTTTACATGTAGGAAACTGAGGCTCAGAGAAAGTATGGGGATTGCTGGGTACCTCAGAGAGCAAAAGTAGCAGAATGAGTTCCCTGTCTTGATGTGGTGGTAAAAGTCACTGAGTTGGCGAGACTCTCCGAGGAACCCTGACAGAGGTCATCTCCGAGAGTGGTACAATATAATAGAATAATACCCGTTACCGCTTATTGAGCATGTACTATGTGCCAAGCATTGCACATACAGTTCCATCTTGGAACAACAACCTCGGAAGGTTTTATTCCTTTTATTTTGAAGACAAAAAAGTTGAAGCTCAGAGGTTTAATCTGTTCTCCAAGGTCACAAAACCAATAATGGCAGGGGTTAGGGTTCAGCCTCAAGGCCGTTTGACTCTAAACACTGTCCTCTATAAGAGGTTTGAAAGCTGTGCCCTCAAAGGCTCTAGGGAGTCATAAGAGGGGATCCCGGTGCTTCAAATAGGGAAGCTCTGCTTTGCATGGAGTTTTGCACTGAGACTAAGTTGGGGGGGGGTATTTATATAAAGAATTGGGTTTGCATTTATGTCACGAAGGCCTTAACTGTGAGTTAGAGGGGAACAGGGGCTGAGAAAAGGTCATTGTATTTGGAAATGAGGAACTTGGTGGTGACCCGGGTACAGGCAGTCAGATCTTGCCAGTTGCTAGCAATAGAAACTAACTCTGGCTCTTTTAACCAGAGAAGGCATTTGTGAGAATGGTGTGGGCCTGTAGAGGGCATCCATTCTCCCTTCCTAATTGTACCCTTAAGTTAGCTCTCCTTGGATTCTTCTGCTTGCAACCAATAGAACTGAGGGGAAGGATAAAAGAACCCAGCTGGGAAAGGATGGTCAACATGGCTACACTGAGGTCTTCCCAGGACTCCTCTGAATGAGCTCCGCACATTTGCAGACCTTTTGTCATTCATTGCTCGAGGTTCAACATTCCAGGGAATTTGTTTGGCCACTCTTTGTCTGGTGGTAGGGTAGGCACTTTGATAGGCAGGTCCCCCCACCCCACCCTGCCCCACCTGTCCTGGGTGGAGGAAGAGTCATTCCCAAAGCAAAATCAGGGTACTGTTATCAGTTAAAGGACAAACGGATGCCAGGTAACAAAACAACAAAATAGCCAATATACTCAGAGAAAGTTTTCCGTGGAGTGAAGGAAGTTTATGTGGGTCCAAGAGTCCAAGAAAACAAGGCCCCATTGTCTGGTTAAAGACACACTGTTCCTGGGAATTTCTGAAATCTTCAAAGTTAACTTGTTTATAGAGTGGGCATGTCTACATCTGACTATAATAATATCACCTCCCATTGTAAACCTTTCCTTCTTTCCTATTTCTTTTCTTTCTTTTCTTCCCTGATAAATATTATTTTATTCTCATGAAGCCATGTCCAAAAATTTTGATGCATCATCTATGCTACCTCAGATAGATGTGTATGTGTGTGTGTGTGTGTGTGTGTGTGTGTGTGTGTGTGTGTGTGTGTAAAGCATTGAATCACTGGGGCCACATGATTAAAAGCCTTGGGCAAGTTTCTTCCTTCTGGCTGTGTTTCCTCCAAGAAGTCACTTTGCCTAACTGAATTTTAGTTTCTTCATCTGTAATACGGGAATAATAATACTTAGTTCATAAGATTGGTAAGTAAATACTAGCTACCTTTTGCTATACAACCAACCCAAAGGTCACAATTTTATATGCCCTCCAAGCCAGGAAAGTACGTAATGTGAATGGAACGAGTTAGAGTAGGGGTTGGGGCGTGTTAGACAATAAGGAATGGAAGGGGTTATGGGAAAACGGAAAGAATTACCCCTCATAAAATGAGAGCAGGTCTACTTAGCTCTCGTCAAAGTCTTCAAAGCGTGGTCCCTTGATCAGCAGTATTGGCATCACCTGGAAACCTGTTAGAATGCAAACTCTCAGGTCCCACCTGTGGAACGAACTCAAAAAGCGTCTGGAGGCTGTGCTAGGAACAAATGATAAGATTTATTCAAGGGTCTTTGGGCTTGCAAACTGGAAACATAACTAGGCAAAACCCCAGAAGTTTGCTAAAGAAGAAAGAAATGTTAAAGCATTCTTAAAGTAAAAAGTACATTCTTGAGAATAATCAGTCCTTCATTTTTAGACTGATTCAGGATGGTTATCGGTCAGACGTCAGGTGGTCTGGAAGATAAGCTACAGGAGGTCTGGTCGTGTCCAGTGATCTGGATAATGGATGTCAGGTGGTCTGGATGCATGGGTCCTTCAAGGGGTAATCAGAGGGTTATTTGGAGGTCTGCTGTACGTTCAGGCATTGACGCAGGACTGGGAAGTTCAAAAGTTTAAGTTCCCAGGCTAGTTAAAACAAGAATAGAATTGTTTCCTCATACCTCCCTCTACTTGATTTTAGTAATTTAGCAGCTTGACTATAGTGACTCCATTTTATGTCTTCTCTCTATTCCTCACTACTGAATCAAAACTTTGGGGGAAGAGATCTCGAATTCTGTGTTTTAACAAGTCCTCTAAGTGATTCTGACACTCGCTCAAATTTGAGATCCACCGCTGCCATGTAAGACTGTAGGACTGTGTTTACTTTTCCCCAGAGAAGCTAGACATTTATTTTTATGTGAAATCTCCCGCTTTTATACCTTGGCAACAAATTCAAAACTTAAAAATATACTGTGTGGGCTAACAGCGTATATGTCTTAGCCAGATTTGCAACCTCTGGTTTATGCTTTTGCCTTTTAATCCTTAAAATAATCCTACAAAAGTGATGATGATACCTCTTTTATGGGAGAAGAAATAGGTCCAGAAAGTGAAGGGTTGCTCTCAGTCACATAGCCAGGAAGTGGCCAGCCCCTGATTTGGACCTGAATATATTTGTTTCTAAAGCCTTTGTCCTTCTTACTTTTTATGTAGAAGAGAAAACATATGAATGTCCCTAGCACAAAGCCCAGCATCACAAATGCAAAACATCTTTTGCATGCCACGGGCCACTGACCCAATGAAACTTTTTCCTCCATCCTCTGCCCCAACCCATCCCCTCAGCCTCAAACTAACCCTCATTCCTGTAAAAGGTAGCCAATCAGCAGGGGAGTTCTTGAGGGCTAAGGAGGGGTGAGGCTGGGCAGTTTCCTGGCCTGAGGAGTAGGGTAGGTCCCGGAAGAAAGCTGTGGGCAGCAGTGCCCAAGGCTGAATGTCTAGCAGGCAGCTAAGGCTACAGGCTAAAACCGGCTGCTCACCCAAGTGTCCTCTGCGTGCCCTACACTGAGTTTCAGGAGCGCGCCCAGTGTTGTGCCCCCACCTGGCTCCTGCCTCACTGCTGTTGACTTCTCTGAGCTCAGAGTAAACAGTCCTGGCCTCTCCCAACAACGGCATGTCTCCAGGCCTCTGGCTGGGCATGAGGGGTTGGAGGAGGCATTCTCAGCCTCTTTTACAGGATCCATCTGTGGGGGTAGTGGCTGGAGGTGAGCGCTACTCACCTGTCATCCCAACGTTCACTGCCCCAGACCCTCTCTCTCACCTTTAGCTGCCAACGCTTCCTGGGCATTACAGAATCTCAGACTGCTGGAGCAGAAAGGATGTGTGAAGGGACTCCTTGTCTAACTCCCTGGGTAACTCTGTTTTGGCATTTGCCAACCTGGATGCGAAAGCTTGGTATATACTTATCAGTCTCCTTAGTAACAGTGGACCCCATGTATCTGTTATGTATCTGGGTTCCTGCATCAATCATGTGGACCTAGTCTCCCCCTGCCCCCCTCCCCCGCCGTGAGTACACGGCTATCTCATGGCAGGAACATTACATTCAAGGTCGTGTTGAATTCTGGTATTATCATCATCTTTGTAGATGACAAAATTGCTGCTTAGAACAGGGAAGTGATCTATTCAAGGTCCCTCAGCTGGAAAGTGCTGGAGGTGGGAGTCGAATCCAGGCCGTCACGGCAAGGCCAGTACTGGAAGGCTCTTGTGATTACTTTCTCTAAACCAAGTGTCTTGTCCTATGTGTGTCACAGAGTAGGCACCTAGAGAATATTTGGGATGCAATGGAAAAACAAAGGCCTGGGGGGATTCAAAACCTTGTCTCCATAGCTTTACATGGGCCCTTGAGGGGGGGGCGGGGCGAACCCTCAGAACATCCAGTTCATCTATCATATACAGTTGATGATAACAGTCACTATTCATACATTTGCCGGAAAGATCCATGAGACAATGAGCACAGAACCTGGCACACAGTAAGTGTTGATGGAGGGAGGGTGTGGAAAAGACAGGAAGAAAGAAACACACACCCAAAATGACTGTTCAGCTTCATGGGCCATTTCTTGGGTCAAATGGGTTCATTTATTCGTAACAGCTGCTTTTTCTCGAGCCTCTACTATGTGCTCTGTATCACCACACTATACCTCCATCATTAATCCCCAAAGAGGGATCTGGCTGATCTGGCCGAACCCCAAATCCAACCACTTAATCCGCAAGCTCTATTGCCTCTCTGGGGTCCCTGTCCTTTACCCCTCCTCCTCCGACCCCGGGCGACTGTGGGCATGACGGGGAGACCTCAGGGTCTCGGAATGGGAACCCAGGAGTCCTGGGCCTGATCCTCTGCTCCCATGGCCCTGCCCTCGGGCCCCAGGAGGGAGGAAGCGAGAGGCGAGTGGACAAGGGTCCGGCTGCAGCTGGTTGAGCTGCGCCAGCCTGGAAGCTGATTAGGTTCCTGGTTCCCACCGGGGCCAAGAGTGACACCTGATCGCAGCGGATTGTGAAATGGCAGGAGGTGGCAGCCCGCCCGCGATGCCCGCGGAGCCGGCTACCTCGCCGGCTCCGCCCCGCCCCTGCCCCACGCCCCCTGCGCGCGCGCGCGGTTAAATCCCATCCCGGCGGCGGCAGATCTCACCTGCACCCCGCCGGGCGCAGCACCATGCCTACCTGCCGTGCAGTTCTGCTCTTCGCCACCTTCCTCCTCGGCCTGCTGCTGCTCGGCTTCCCCCCGGCCACAAGTGAGTGGGGGCAGGGAGAGGTCCAGGGCCCAGAGACCCGGGCCAGGAGCGCCAGGACCGAGCCGGGCAGAGGTGTAGCCTCTCTGCGGGCTGGAGAAATGGGGATTCCTGGGGCTGAAGTAGGGAGACTAATGAAGACTAAAATTTGGGGACCCCTGGTGACTAAAGGTGGTGACCCTTGGAAGTTAGGGTGTGGAGGCGGGGAAACCACTGAAGTTTAAATTTTGGGGGAGAGGCTTTGTGCTGAAGGTGGAGACTCAGCGGCCCGAGGAGGGATCCTGTGCTTAGACATCGGTGACTCCTAGATTGTCAGCTGTGCTGGGGCGGGGAAGGGGGGGTCCCCTAAAGATAGAGGGCTCTGAGGCCAAAGGATCGGTAACTCCTGTACTCCAAGGTGTCGGGGACCCCTGGCCTGGAAGTGGGGTCCTCTGAGGCTGTAAGGAGGGACACCTAGGGCCAGAGACTGAGAATTCCTTGAAGCTTGAGAGTTGGGATCTTCGGAGCAGGAGGTGGACATCCTCTGGGACCGGCGACCCGCTCCCTCACTGACCGTGCTCTGCATCTCCTCCCAGGCACAGGAGCAGAGAAAACAGGCGTTTGCCCAGAGCTAAAGGAGGACCTGAACTGTACTCAGGAGTGCAGTTCAGATGGAGAATGCGCGGACAACCTCAAGTGCTGCCGGGCGGGCTGCGCCACCGTTTGCCACCTGCCCAATGGTAACCCATGGGCGACCAGGGCGGGGGCGGGGCGGGGCGCAGGGAGGAGGCAGCAGCGCCCTGGTTCCAGGAAGAAGGGCGCTCCCGGACCCAGGGACCATTGGCAGTGTTAGGCGGATGGAACCAGATCGGCCCGAGCTCTCCCTCGCTAGGCCCTAGGGACACAAAGGCGTCGCTGAGCCGCAGCGGGGCAGTGTGGGGGGAGGTCAGGGAGGCCCCCACCCCTAGCTGTAGTTGATTCTCTGGTGCATGACGAGTTTCCGGGCACGCGCACCAGGGGGGTTGTTCCGGGAGGTCGGGGGACCAGGTTTCCAAGTTTCCTCCTCCACCGGGTGGAGCAGCAGAGAAGCCTGGAGCTGGCGAGTGGGCTGGGTCCCAAGGCCTGCGGAACTCACCCCTCTCGGTGTCCCTCCCCTGGAGTCACCCCTACCCCTGGGGGAAGGACTTAGGGCGCCTGGCCTGGCAAGTCTCCCCGGATTCCTCTGTCCAGGCGGAAGGAGACCTTACAGATTTAGGAGAGAGAAAGGTTCTTGCCCAAGGTCACACCGCCAGCCCGGGCTCTGGCAGGAGTCATAGCCAGGGGGCTCAACTTTTGCCTGAGTGGTTTGAAGAAAGTCAGGACTCCTCCCTCCGCACTCCGCCCCCTTCCTCATCTTTGAAACAATCTCTCCCACTCTAGGGACTGAGTGAGAGAGAGAATGTGTGAGAAAGCTTGGGTGCTCCATAAAATGTACTTGCTAGTGCTCAAGTCTCTCCATTAGGCTGTGGGACTCCCATCAGAGCAGGAAGTGGCATTAGACAGCATGGCATCCAACCTCTCCTTTTCACAGGGAAAAACTGAGGGCTAGAAGTAGGGCTATGACTTTGGGGGGGGAACTGAGGTATTGTGATTACTGGTCCTTATCCAGAATATGACCCCTATGATTTTTCCCTTTGTTATTTCTCCATCAATGCCAGGAGGGGCTGGGAGGGTTTGTAATTAGAGACCCCGGACACTTATGAACAGGGAGGTGAGAGGTAAAGGAAGGACTGGCCTAACCAGGCAGCTTCTGGGTCTGGAGGCCTCTAATCTGCCCCAGAGACAGGAGAAGCAAAAGGAGAGGTGGAGATTGGGAGAGAAGGCAAGAGGCAGACAGACCGATGAAAGAGGTGGAGGGGCAAAAGAAGGAGTGTCTGCTGTTAGGTGGGGTCTTTACTGGTCCCTCATCTCAGATGGACAGGAAGAGGGCCAGGGCTAAATCGCCCCCTGGACTAGAATCCTAGTTCTGCCACCTGCTAGTTGTGTGATCCTGAGCAAGTCACTTTACCTCTCTGAGCCTCTGCTTTCTCATCTCTCACTCCAACTTTATAGGGATGACACGAGGGGCTAAAGAAAATAATACATGTGAAATGTCTTAGTAAAGAGTAGATACTCTATACACAGCGTCTAGTCGGTAAACCGCTACCGATTCCCTTTGTCCTAGGGTGCCCTGGTGTCGAGAGCCCATGTCTTTTTCAAAGGAATGGATTTCCTTGTGCCAGGAAGTCAGCCACTCCTGTCCTCTGCGGCTAATCACCCAGCTCTGTGCCTGTGTTTGACATTTGACTGGGCTTATTCCTGGGGCTTCTGGGAAGTGAGCCGAACTCCCTTCTCCCTGACAAAGAAAGTGGAGTGTGGGGTGGCTTGGGCTCAGGTCTTGGTTTTACTTTTGACCAGCAGCATGGTGTTGGGTGATGTCTTCTCTCTGTCTCATTTTCCTCATCTAGCATAGGAACAGGGTTAGAAATAGCCCCTACAGAGATCTATGATGCGAGGATTAAAGGAGATAATGGATTTACACAAAGAGCATTGTAAGCGGCACATCTCCACAGTGTTAGCTGTGTGTGTGTGTGTGTGTGCGCGCGCACGCGCGACTGTATTGGTGGAAGAATGCTGGTCTGTACTGGTCTGTACATGGGGATCCATGGTGTTCCTCCGTGGTTGTCACTGGGAGTGAGTATATGGCAGTGAATGAAGAGATTGTTGGTGTGAAACCCCTCACATGTGCACAGAACTTTACAGCTGCCAATGCAGCAGGGTGCATGGCACACAGAGTGTGAAGCCAGATTTCTGGATTTCAAACCCTGCCTCTACTCTGTATGCCCTTAGGCAAATTACTGAACCACTTGGTGCCTCAGTTTCCTCATCTGTAACATGAGGAAACGTTAACAACACTCCTCTCCCTCTTGTAGGATTATTGTGAGGGTTAGATGGGTTAATGCACATCAAGTGCTTAGACTCATGCCTGACACATAGAAGGAGCTAAGTAAATGTTACTGTTCTAATTACTCATTATTATTATTGATTAGTACAAAGTAGTTTAATTTTTCAGGGAGAAGTAATATAGACATACTGCCTCCATTGCTTGCATAACAGCCCCATGATGGGGGCAGCTCTGATCTCGTGTAACACCTGAAGACGCTGGGGCTCTGGGAGATTCCTGCCCGAGTCCACAAAGTTAGGAAAAGGCAGAGCTGAGGCTCAGGCTGAGGTCCTGTGATTCTAAAACCAGTGAAGGAGAGAGCATGAGGGAAGGGGAGGGGTTTGCAGGGCATCTTCCTAGGTTCCCTGAGATCAACTGTTTGTGCAGCCAGGGTGAGGGACTGTGGGGCGTCAGGCTGTGGATACGTGTTCGTCACCCTGCAATTTCTTCTCCCCACCTCCCCTTGCTCTTCCTTCTACCCAGAAAAACAAGGTTCCTGCCCCCAGGTGGACCGTCCCTTGACCCCGCTTGGCCTCTGCCGGGACCAGTGCCAGGTGGACAGCCAGTGTGCTGGCCAGATGAAATGCTGCCGCAATGGTTGTGGGAAAGTGTCCTGTGTCACTCCTGTCTTCTGAGGTAGGTGGGTGGGAGGAAGGAAGTGCACTGATGCCCAGATGTGATGACACCTGCGGGAGGTTGAAAAGGAAGACCTGGGCGAACACACTGCTGTTCGCTTACCTGTCCATTTATGAACTTTCACCCACTCGACAGCTATTTCTTGAGCGTCTATCACATGCCATGGTCTGTTCTAGGTGCTAGGGACACTCCATGAGTGAACAAGCCAGACAGAAATTTCCCTGATAGGGTCGATATGCTGGCGGACAATAAACAAAACAAATAAGCAAGCACATTTTGTTGAATGTTAGAGGGAGAATGAGAAAACCGAAGGGGGATAAGGAGTACTGGGGTGGGAGTGGGGTGGGCAGGGAACAGTGCTGCCTTTTTTACACGGGACAGTCAGGGAAGGCCCCACCTAGAAGGCTGCGTTTGAACAAGGACTTGACACTGACGCTGACAGAGGGAGCTGGGAGCTGTGGGGGCATCTGGGGAGAATGTTGCAGGCAGAGGAGGAAGCAGGTGCAAAGGCAGGAGCATCTTGGTTTGTTTCAGGAAAAGCCAGAGGCCGGAGCCGGAAGGGGTAAGTGAGCAGCTCGGCAGGGGCCTGATAGGTCATTGTAAAGACTTTAGTGCTGACCCAGAGATGTTGCACCCTTGGAAATGGACATGCTCCGACTTAGATTTGAAAAGGCTTGCTCTGACTGCTGTGTGGAGAATAGGCTTGGAGGCGCAGCGGTAGGAGCAGGGAGACCTGCGAGGAGGCTCCTGCAAGAGGCCAGGTGGGAGATGACGGACCAGGGGAGATAAGTGGCTGGGTTCGAGACATATGCGAAGGTAGATGGGACAACATTTGCTCATGAAATGGCTGTGAGGGAAAGAGAATATTTGTTCCTTTGTTTCTTTAACACGTACTTCAATAAGTCAGCAGCTGGCAGAAGAGCTGTGTCCTGGGAGAGGGGACAGTGGCTGGTGCGCCACTGGGGAGGTAGGAAGCTCTTTGCATGGCCAGTGGGAGGCAGAAGCGTTGATCTTTACTTTTGCCAAGAAGCTTGGCTTTTCAAGAGGAACGTGGTAGATAGAGGTCAGTTAACTTCAGTTCACTTCCTCAAATGTGTGTTGGAAGTGTGCGGGCACTTAACTCTGTGGCAGGCTGGGGCTATGTTTGGCCGCCTCTAGTGGCTCTGACACTGAAAGGAAAGGCTTGTGGAGCCTTTTTTTTCCCCATCTGTAATTCAAAATGAAACATTAAGTCCAAAGTCAGTGTCAGGGGGAAAACAAAAATAAAACCCGAAGTACGTGCTTTGTCTGCCCACTGGGAGATCCAGCCCTGTGCCACCAGCTTCATGCCAGTGCTAGGACAGGTGTGACCACTGCCCTTCCTTCCAAAGCGTGTAGCCCCGTGGCTGAAGTGGACAGATGGACAGACACTCCCAGTGCCAGTAGTCAGTGCTGCAGTGGAGGGAAGGGCTGGGTGTTGTGGGAACAGAGAGGAGAAAAACCTCACACAGGAGGGGGTAGGGGGCAGAGGGGGCAGGCTTCCTAGAGGGGTGACCCTGGGCCAGTCCTCAGGGATGAGTGACAGGTGGGCTGTCCGGTGTGATACACTGGGGAGGCTGTTTCAGGCAGAGCGAACAGAACGAGCAAGAACCTGGAAGCGCCCTTTGGTTGAAACCTCATTGTGGACCTTGTGCTGTCTTTGACAAGCTCTCAGCCAAGGGACTGGCAAGTTGCAATGGAACTCAGGGTTGCACAGAAAAGACTGAGGCCCAGAGAGAGGGGAGGACCTGCCCAAGGCCCCATGGTTGCTCTTTCAAGGCCCGCCCTCCAGCGCTTGAGAGGGAACCACGGTCCCCCTAGGGCCCAGGGCACTCCAGCCATGCCCACCATCTCTTCCCTCCATGAGTGCCAACAGCACGGCTGGGATTTGCAGTCAGGAAGACACAGGTTCGAATTTCAGCTATGACACTTAACTAGCCTTTCGCCACCTTCAGCTGCAATTATTTTACCTATAAAGTGGGATAAATTAGATCTCTTTGACCAGCGAATCCCAACTTAACCTAAGGCATGGCGGCATGGTGGGACTTCCTGGTGGGAGAGGGACTCTTAGGGAGATACGTGACGATGGGTCCTCAGGAAGGGTCGCTGGGACCATGGTATAGACAGGTGTGTCCTGAGGGTGGTCTGAAGCAGAAGATGCGAATCTAAGATCTGCAGAGAAGTACAGGTAGAGCCCCAGGGCCTCAAGAAGATGAGGTTTTGCTCTGGGAGGAGGGGAGCTTTGGTCCAGGATTGAAGCTGCAGGTACTCTTGTCGAGTATTATGGATATTGTTGATGGTATTGTGATTATCTCCCTCCAGCTCCAGCCGTCACAGCCTGAGGAATGGGGGGAGAGTGGACGTTTCTGCCTGGCACCCGCCCTGCTGCCTTCCCCTCTTTCTGGCCTCTGCCCTTCCCCCTCCTGCACTGACCACAGCTTCTTTTGCCAACTAATAAAATAACCATTTCCAGCACTGGCGGGGCCATGGCCTCCATTCTTATCATTCCGTCCCTGCCTACCCTGACTCTGCCTTGAGGTGGGGGAGAGGGCAACCTGATCATCCAGGCACCAGGACCAGGGGGGGATCAACTCTGAAACAATGAACATAAATTCAGGGCTTGTCGTGTGTGTGGTTGGTGTTCTTCTCCGAAGGTCACGAAAGAGAAAACCGAGGCTCAGAGACGTGGCGGAACGCTTCCACAGTCACTGCGAGTCATGGCTGGGGTTCTGATAATAGCAGCAGTGTGTATTGTGCCAGACGAAGGGCTGGGAGATCCGCTGGTGAGAACTCCTGGATCCGCAAAACACCCTCAGAGTAATTGATGACAGGTCTCGTGTTACAGACCCAGACGCCACCGAGTTCCTTGCTTGTGGCCACAGAGAAAGAAGGTGGCCAAGCCAGAGTCCTTTGTTGTTTTAAAGCAAACCGTTATTTGGTATAAATAATATAGTCACATAGATCAAAATTCAAAAGGTAAAGAAAAAGGATATACAATGAAAAGCATCTTTCACCCTTGATTCTCTCCCACCAACCGCAGCCACCCAAAGTCGACAGTTTCTTGTGTATTCTTTCAGAGATCTTGCTCCATTTCTCTCTCCCTCCCACTCTCTCCATCTGGCCCTGCTCTATCCCCTCTCTACTTCCCCCCACCCCCATAGTCTTCACTCTCTATCCTCTTTCTGTCTATTCTTCCTCCTCTCGATTCTCTCTATCCCTCTCTGTACCCCTCTCCATGCTCCTCTCTCTTTATCTTCTCTCTCTATCCCCTTTTCTCAATACTCTGTCTCTATTCCTCCATATACACCCCCCCCTCCATCCCTTCCTTCTACACCTATTTTTCTGTCCCCCTCTCTCCTCCCTATTTCTCCCTCTTCTTACCCCCTCCCTCTATCATTTATGGACAACTATCCAGGGATATGTAGATATAAGATTCTCATCTATCCCACCTTTTACACGAATCATAGCACACTTTACACATTGTGCTGCCTCTTGCTTTTTTCACTTAATGTATCGAAGATCATTCCATAGTAAAGCATAAAGAATTTCTTCATTCTTTCCCATGGCTGTAGAGTCTCCCATTGTTTGGATGTATAACATTTATTGAACCACACTTCTACTGAGACCATTTAGGTTGCTTTCAACCGTTTGCAGGCCTAGATTTGAACCCAAGTCACCTGACACCAGAGTCCCATGCTTGTTTCATTGCAGTGATTTCTCACTTTACTCCACGGGGTGAGGACAAGGGAGATGATGGAAGTAATGGCTGTGACACTGGCCTCCCAGGACAGCCTTTATGTCCTTCCCTGTTCCTCCACCCACTGTGAAATGTGAGAGATCAGGGCAGCTTGAGTGTGATTGTCTGGACAGAAAAGCATGGGGGCTTGGTGTTTGGACAGCCTTCACTGTCTCATCCTCTTGTGGGTGACTGCCCCCCGGCCATGAGCCAGGCAAGAACCAAGAGCTTCTCCACCCACCCCCTCGGGAGTACAAGGTGAAGGAGACTCCTGGATGGGAGTGGGGTGGTCAGTGCATAAGACTGTCCCCTAGTGATTGATGGCAGTGTAGCTTTCCTCCTAACTTACCCTTTCCTGCTTTTTATCTGTGCCCAAGCTTGGGTCTCCCCAGCCCTTCTAGGCCTAAACAAAGGCACTCAGTGATGAGCTGGATAGAGTTGTTAGGGACTAAATGTGTGGCTACCATCTCCTTTCTCCAGGTTTGCCTTCTGAAAGAGCCCTGGACAGGGCCATGTCTAACTCAGGGTTGGCAGGGGTCTGCCTTTTGTATGCACATCGTCATTCCTTCCACTAGCACCCACATGGCAAACCTTTATCACTCATGCTGCTCTTTTCGTGAGCCTATCTATGACCACAGAATCTTTGACACAGGGCTCCAGGCAGCTGCTACCAGCTACCCATTGATTGGAGCTGGCAGGCAAAATTGCTACTCCTGATTTAACTCAAGAAATATTGTGGAATATCAGAGCTGGTGGTTGAGGTTTCACTGAGTGAGAAGGCTTCACAGGGCCACCCTAAATAGAGGTCCAAGGGAGATGAAACCTCAGGCCCTCCACTGGAATCTTAAGACAGGGTGGGGCTTTCTAAATGGGGCCCTGGGGCTGGCTGAGTGTCTCAGTTGATTAAGTGCATGAGCTCTGAGCAACAGGGTCGCTGGTTCGATTCCCACATGGGCCAGTGAGCTGCCAACAGGTGGCAGGATGCCTCAGCTGGTGAGAGCATGTGCTCCTAACAACAATGTTGCTGGTTTGACTCCCGCATGGGATGGTGGCTACACGCCCCCCCCCCTCCACCCCGCAACTAAGATTGAACACGGCACCTTGACCTGAGTGGCTGAGAGCTGCTGACAGGCTGCCGGATGGCGACTGTACTTGGAGCTGTGCCCTCCACAACTAAGACTGAAGGACAACAACTTGGCTGTTCCCCTTTCCCAATTCCCCAACACTGTTCCCCTCCCCCAATTCCCCAACAAAAATCTTAATAAAAAAAATAAATAAATAAATAAATAAATAAATAATAAACGGGGCTCTGGCCAGGGGCCTCCTGGGAAAGATGAGGTGGGGAGAACCAGGGGTGGAGGCTGGAGGGATCCCAGTGATGACCAGAAAGAATCTGCCTGGGAAGGAGGGGTGGGGTCATGTGAGGGGTGGGGTCATGTGAGGAATCTGAGTGGGGGGTTAGGAGAAGCCCCTGGCCTATGACCTTTGATTAACTTTCGCAGCCAAGTGGCTGCTGTAGGTTGGGGACTCCGAGGGTCTGGCTGAGGAGGGGGAAGAATGAAGGAACTCTGGGCTGGTCCCTTCTGCCCCCTTTTCCAAGTCTCGCTGGGTTACGTGTTCTGTTGCCAGACCACAGCAATGCTCAGTTTGGGCGAGGGGGATTGCTCCAGGACCAGGGATCCCGGTAAACTGCTGGCCCCTGCTGGGACTGTCACCCTCGCAGCTTCTCCCAGAAGCTCTCAGCCCTGCCACCCCTCCAGAGCCCAGGGCTGGGTTTCTTCCTGCACTCACCTTCTCCCATCTCCAGCAGCGGACCGCTTTGCTGATGCCTCTAGCCCTGTCTCCAGTCCAGAGGGCCGTAGGGTAAAACCCCTGTGAAAACCAAGCTCTTCTGCAGGAAAGTGCAAGTGTGGAGTTGGAGGGATCATAGGAATTTATATGAGAGTGAGCTGGAACTTAAAAAAATGAAGTTTTCAAGACAGACCAGTAGACGACAATCCTGCCTGAGGAACAGCATAAGCAGAGGCATTCGCTCATTCAGTATTTATTGAGCGATGACGTAATCTGATTTACGTTTGAAAATAATCCCTATGACTGCTATGCTAAGGATAGACTCTAGGGGGCGAAGTGGAAGCAGGGAGAGCAGGTAGGCTCCTGCAACAGGGCAGAGAAGAAATGACTTCATTCCCCTTTCTTCATCTAGGGCTCTGAGCCCCCCACCCCCACCCCCCCACCCTGCAAACTTCCCGCCCTGATACTCCTGCAGCTTGGGCTGTACCAGCTCTGATGGGTCCTGTGACTGCTGCGTGGGTCCACCTGTCCTGTCTATTGATGCAGCTTTGGGAAACTAACTTGTGAAATAATCATATTGCAAACACATCAACTACTCCCCTTCCTGCCCCATCACCCTGTTTAACCAGTTGATAATTCTACCACAAGGTCGTGGCAAAAATGAGAGGGGGAGGAAAACGTGTAAACAGTGATGGCTGACAAAACCTAACTCTCCATTCAGTGCTGCAACCTGTTGGTGAGGGCCTGGTTTGTTTAACTATTAAAAGTGGTGCTTGGGGGTAGCTGCTGGGTTCCTCCTCCCCTGCCAGCTGCCAACCTGAAGCTCTGTGCCCTAATTCCCCTTTTCCACAGTCCTACAGATGGGGTGATTTCTAAGGGACAGGCTGGGAAGTGCTCCGTACCCATATTATGGGTGGGTGAGAGGTCAGCCCCTGCCAAGTGGCTTCCCGAATGCACTGCGGTGCCGCCATTCCATGACAGGGACTGTGGCTACCATGGCCTTCCTGGAAATGCCACGGGGTGTGCATTCCTAACTCTGAGCCCCCTCTACCCATGCCCAGGCCCCCACTGGGAGCAGAAGGCAATGGGAGATCATTGGCCTCCCCGCTGGTGCGACTCAGTTGCTGCCCCAGCCATGGGTGGCAAAGTCAGGGCTAAGGCGGAAAGAAGGAGGCTGGACAGGGCTAGGGTGTGTGGACGGAAAAAGGGCCACATGTTAAACCTGACAAGTTCAGGAGACTGTAAATAGCCACATAGGATGGTGTGAACATAAAAATTCCTAACTAATGTGGGCCATGGTGGGAAGTCACATCCTTGACTTGTAGCTTCCTTGACAAAGGTAAGTTTTCACTATCAGTGAGCCTCTCTGTTGTCTTTTTGCATCTAAGATATTGTAACATGCCCTTGGAATGTAAGAGTAATCCCTTTTTCCAGACCCCCCAGGGGACACAACCCACCACACCAGAGCAGGAAACTACAAAATCCCTCATTGTTATCTTGTTCCCCCAAAACTATCTCTATGTGCTGTAAAATGCTATGAACTATCCTGTACCCACCAATGTGGAAGAAGTGCGTCTCTCCATTTTACTTTTTATCCAATCCCAGAGATTTCCCTGCTTTGCTTTCTCCTACCCCCTTAATCTACAACCAATGGATTTCATGTAACCCTCCTCCTTTGATTCTAATGTATAAAGTAAATTGCAAAATGGCCCTTTTCCAGAGTATTTTCTCAATCCGTTATGACAATTGTCATCAGTTTTGCTCAAATAAACCCTTATAAGCTTTCTCTTAGGCTGGATGTTTTTTCATGGACAGGTGCCAGGGGGTGGAGAGACAGCTGCTGAGACTGCATCCTGGAGGCCTCAAGAGGTGGGACAGCTCTTGAGACAAAGCCCCAAGTCCCCAGAACACACTCCATTCTCTTATGGGTCTTCACTTACAAAACACAAATTCAAAGGCAAAATTATTGAGAATTTCAAGGTAGTGACCACAGATCCCTAACCCCAGGTGTAGATCCTCCTGAGTGTAGGGCCCTGGGTAACTTGGTTGCACATTCATGAAGCCTGTCCACACACCTTACTTGGATTTCACTAGTTGTGTCAATAGTGTCCTTTATAGCAAAAGAAAATTCTGGATCCCGCATTGCATTCGATTGTCATGTCTCTTTAATCTTCTCTAATCTGGAAACGTTCCTTGATATTTTTTTGTCTTTCAGGACATGGACACTGTGGAAAATTACAGGTCAGTTATTTTACGGAATATCTCTCAGTTGAGCTTATCTGCTTTTCCTCATGATTAGATTAATGTTCTGCATTTTTGGTAGTAACACTCCCGAAAAGATATTGTGTTCTTTGCTGGTGTATCATCTCAGAAGGCATATGACGTTGATTGGTTGGGTTACTAGTGATGTTAATTTTGATTAGTTGAATAAGGTGCTATCTGCCAGAAATCTCCACTGTAAAGTTCCTCTTTTCTCCTTTGTGAAGAATAAGTGTGGGAAGATACTTTGAGACTCTGTAAATAGCCGACTACTTCTCAAAATTTTACTCACTAGTTTTAGCGCTCACTGATGATTCTTGCCAGAATTAATGATTATTTAATAGTTGCCAAACACAGGTTTTCTAGGGCCGGCCAAGTGGCTCAGTTGGTTAAGAGCTCGCTCAAGAGTTTGAGCTCTGAGCAACAGCGGTTCGAGTCCA
>NW_017731381.1:4785939-4793727 GCF_001890085.2 Hipposideros armiger
GCTGAGCAGCCGCTGAGCTGCCAACAGGTAGCAGGATGGCTCAGCTAAAAAAAAAAAAAGAAAAGAAAAAGTCAAACACAGGTTTTCTAATTCTATCCTTTCCTGAGCTTTTTTGGGATTCCCTCTCTCTAGCTACAGGGTGTAAGGTGGGGTATTGTGTTGCATCTACTCTTCTGAGCCTGGGGGCATGATGGGGTAGGAGCTTTTGGGATCTCCCCTCTGAGTTTTGGTTAACTATCCTATACTAGGGTTTACTCCATCTTGTTATGTGATATCCTACTCCTGAGAGGGGTGGTTAGGCCTTAGTTAACCCACCCATTCTGGGCAGAGCTTGGGACCTTCCTTCCTCCCTTCTGTAATTCAGAGATGATGAGAATCATAGCATTTACTAAGAGTAAAACAGGGCCTGGTTGGGATCCCCTATAGTGGAGGCCTCGCAGGGTGCCAGGCCTCACCTTTCCTTGACCTATAGCTTAATAAATCAACCCCCTGTGGCTTGAGTTCAGAATGTCCCCTGTCCCAGTTCCCTGCTTTAGAAAATTACCCTGAAACTTATCATTATAATACCCTTAGGCTTATTGATCATAATCTCTATGGTCTAGCATTCCTTCCAGGCTACTCCCATTATTGTTCCTGGGTTGCTGAGGCCACTGAGAACCACGTTGCTACAGGGAAGGCTCTATCTATGCAGACCCCCAACCATCACGTAGCCTCTGGAGGACCGCCCCCCCCCCCATTTTCTCTTAAATGCCTTAAGCCGGCCTGAGAATGCAAAGGCAGTTTTTGAAGGTGTTAACCTGCTGTCTTTTCAGACCACCGGTGCTCTGACAATAAACCCTTTTGCTAAAGCCCAACTCTGTGTCGGTCTATTGGCTGAACAGCGCAGGTAGTACGAGCCCCAGACTGTTGCCCTCCAGTTTCAAGAGTTTAAAACTTTAACTCTGAAAAATAAGTCTCAGGCCCCTCCTTTCCTCCATGGTATAATCTATGAAACTGTTGTCAGAAAGTAGGCCCTTCTCGGCATGAAGTCCGGGTCCTTGGCAACTCGAGCAAAGAATTGAACGAGATACCGGAGTAAAGTACTAAAAAGTAGTTTATTCGAAGAGATAGTACATTTCAAAGAAGTAGATGTGGGCCTGAGCCGTAGAAAACGGCTCAAGGGCCCATTATTAGAAGAGAAATTATATTCCAAAGAGTTTAGAGCAGGCCACGCGCAAAGGCAAGGCCCAAAAGGCTCAAAAAGGAAGAAGTGGTCAAAAGAGCAAGGCGTCCAACAAAGGAAAAAGGGAAAAAAGGGCAGACTTCTCTGGACTTGGGGTTTTTATCCCTTCTCTAGAATGGGCTGTTCCCCTAAGGGAGTGGGACCACTTGATTGGCACCTGTGATTGACAAGAGGTACTGCACAGGTGTGAGTGACTGGCCTGATCTAGTTGGTTTTTTTTGCACTCGTATGTCTCCCCCCGCCCCCCAGGGGTAGATAACTTTAATACAAAGGGGAGTTTTGGGTGGAGAGGGGATGTCCCCTTGGCTGTTGCACTTTGTGGGACATGCAGGAATGCAGAGACCCAATACCTGCCTCTAACTGCCTGCCTAGTTTTCCTCTTGAGAGACGTGATCCCCATAAAATCTCTATGGGAAGTTGAGGGACAGGAGGTCTCTTCTTCTGTACCTGCTTCCTGCTGGGCAGGGGCGAAGAGCTGTCCCTGCCTATTGGGGGATTCATGGAACTCTCACCCTAGCTGATCTCAGATGAGAGGAAGGGGTCTTGAGCTCCCCCTGGAAGACCATGTTGGCTTCTTTGGTTGTGACTGGCAATCTTGTTGGGGTAGCCTCTGTATCCCCAAGGTCCCTGAATGAGGAAAAATAGATTTTAATTAATAAACCTGTTAGCTCTCATGAAACCTATGGCCATTCAGCCTGTTACTCAAGTGGTGTCAGTTGTCTGGGCCCAGAATGGGTTTGGCATTTAGCTTACTGGCCTGGGGGATATTAGGAAGTCACAGGCTTTGAAGTAGTTATCTGAAGCAGGGGTAGGAGACTTCTATTGTTTAGGATTCAGAAACTGATTTACAAAGCAATCAAGAAGCAGGGGGATAGAAGAATTCTAGGATTCAGGCTAGGAGCAATCTTTAGCTTAGGATTCACAGACTGATGAGAAGAGTAATCAAAGCCAGGAGCTAAGAAACCAAGAAACTAGGGAGGAGACTTAACATTTCTATACTTAACATTTCTATAGGAAAGAACACTTAAAAGTCTTTGGGGCAGGGGCCCTCGGTTAGCTGGTAACAAAACTAGTTAACAAGTGTCGGGTGAGTACTTACGCTGTGCATGTTACTTTTCTTTGCTCAGTGTGGGGGAGACATGTGTAAGACCATATCCCTGCTTTCAAGAACCCCCAAGATGTGAACGTGAAAAGCTAGCAGAAGGCAGGCCCCCAATATCTCTTTGTAGTCCCTCTGGAGGGGTCCTGGGGATTTTGTGGGATGGGGAGGTAAGCAGGGGCTGGGTTGGCCGTTGCCGAGCAGAACGTTAATGATAGCAAACTGATTAAGAACGTGCGGCCTGGAGTCAGACTTTGGTTCAGACACCAGCTTCCTTCCTTGCCAATTGGCTATTTCGGGTAAGTAATGTATCTTCCTGACCTTCAGCGTCTTCATTTATAAGATACAGATATTAATAGAATCTTCCTCTTTGGACTGTTGGTGTTAAGTCCAGACAATTAATAAAGAGGCTGGATATCAAATTAGGGTTCCGAAGATTTTATTAAGCTGAGCTCAGCGACCGTCTCCCCAGCTAAAGGGAAAACGGCCCCCAGGCTCGGGGGTCTGGTTTTTTATAAGGCAGGGCTATATGCAAAGTAAGTTACAGAAGCTAAAAAGAACGTGTAGTTATTCCAGTTAAAAACCGCATCCCGCTATCACAACAGTGCTGTTTATGTTCAGATGTCTTAACAGTATATCGTGACTGGGTTGAGCTGACCACACAGCCTGTCCCCTAAACTCGAAAACTTCTTTGAGGTATAAAGATAGAGGCCATGGGAGTCAACTGTCCTTTTGATATGTTAAAATAAAAGCGAGGGGAGAGTTTATTGCTGTGAGGCCTTTTGGTGTGTTAAGATAGAAGCTAGGGGAGGAAGGGGGAACTGAGCAATGTCTTTTCTTTCACCTTTTATTCCCCGGCAGAAGCAAAGCAGGTATACAGAAGCAAAAAGAGCTGTTAGTTTTTTTAGAGTCTAGCTGGAGTAGCTGAAGTATAATTTTTAACGTGAGTCTGTCTGGCCTAGGGTCCGGGCTGAGATCCTTACATTGGGAATATTAAATGAAATGCTTGATGTAACGCACTTAGTCTGGTTCCTGGCATATTGTGACTGTGGCTCCCACCAGGTCCCTGGGAGGGCTGTTGCCTGGTGACTGGATGCGTCCCTGGAAGGGCAGAGCTCGCCCTAGACCGTGTCTGAGCGGGCCTGGAACTGAGCCCCGGGGCTGTTTCAGTTTCCAAAGCGACCTGGCTCTGGAAGACCAGATGGGTGTGTCCCCCACCCAACTGAATGCTCCATCTTTAATTCTGCCCTCCATCCCTGAGAACAGAGAAAGTTTGGGGAAAATATGGGGTGGGTATTGCATGCAGAGGAAAGGGTGATTTTCTTGGGTCATTGACACCTCTGTTTCATTTCTACTCTGTGATTTTAGAGAAGTCCCTGCCCACCTTTTCCTCAATTGTTTTCCTCTGAGATTTAGGTAGCTGAATCAGGTGATCCCCATGTTTTCTCCTTTGCCTCCAGATTGTAATAATTGGTGTCACTTCAGGCAAATCGAACGACTCCAGGACCAGGACTCTTCACTCCTCTCCCCATGTAGCCCGTGGAGCCTTGGAAGATAAGGGCTTTCATAACATGTCACCAATTTTTAGATTAAAAATGGCCTTAATATCTTCAGTTCCTCCATTTCCCTTTCTTCTCTGATTTCTGTTCCCTTGTCTTGTTTCACAGGATCCCAGAAACCCTTTCCTTGTCCAATGCAGGCCCTTCTTTTTTTTTCTTTGAATTTTGCTTCTTATTTTTTAAGAAATTTTATTAGGGAACAGTGTGTTTTTCCAGGACCCATCAGCTCCAAGTCAAGTAGTTGTTTCACTCTAGTTGTGGAGGGCGCAGCTCCTTGGCCCGTGTGGGAATCAAACCGGCAACCTTGGTTGGCGTTATGAGCCTGCGCTCTAACCACCTGAGCTAACTGGCCGCCCTCTGAAGATCTTTCTATAATACCATGCCCGGGTTTCCAAATTCACCCTCCCCTCCTCCAAAACCTTTATCTCCTAATGGGCTAAGCAGTGATTCAAATTAAGTGTGAATGACTTAACTCTTAATTTTCCCAGTGAATTTGTGTGTCTATATGTGTGTATTTAAAGAAGGTCTTGAGATTTTAAACATCTTGGCAATGTTTGCAGAATCTCAGGCACAGAGATGAATGATTGTCAGAGCCCAGCAGAGAGAATAGCTTGGGGGTGGGGGAACGCACCTCTTGTTCACAAAAATGCCCTTTATTGCCCTAGAGCAATCCTGACTACAGAGAGGGCTGTGCTCTTATTAGGAAATCAGGGGTTCTCGCAGACTTTCTCACATCCTTCTTCCTTTAACAAGTTCTTGCCATTGCCACTGCAGCCTCCATAGAAAAACATCTCACATTTATAAGTTTTCGAGTTGCAAAACCATCGCAGGATTTTGGCTCAACTAAGGCCCTCTCCATAGGAAGGTTGCATACATTTGGGAAGGCACTCTGTTGGCCCAAAGAGAGAAAGTGGTTGAGGGAAGCCAAACCCATCACCTTGCCCTTACTAGCCCCATATACCAGGGGCTGGGATGGTCCTGGGCACAATTGCGAGGCTGCCACAGTAGTTGAGTCCTGTACCTCTTCCCACCCAGTCCACCCGGCCCATCCAGCCATGGTCTTATCCACCTACACAGAAATTGAGGCTTTCACTCCTGGAAGTAGCCTCTTGTGCTGAAAACACCGGACTTAAGAATGCAACCCAAGTGGATATAAATCTTCGCCCTGACACTTACTACCGTGGGATGTTGTATCAACTTCTCCAAATCTCCACTTCCTCATTTAAAATTCGGGAGTTGAACTCCATCACCTCTGAGCACCCTTCCAGATCTCATTCTTTAGGATTTGATGACTAAGACCTCTCCGGCTTCCACCTTCTGTCTCATAATCATTCCAGAGTAGGTATCTTATATGAAAAGAGGACTGACTTGGAATCCAAGAGTGGGGTTCAAAGTTGACACAATCATTTTCTAGCTGTGTGATCTTGAACAAATCACCTATACCTTTGACATTCCATTTCTTTCATGTAAAATGTATAGTATCCATAAATTAATGTATAAATGCATTATACTATACACGTACACAATGTATAGTATAATATCCACACTTTAGGTTTACTGAAAGGTGAAAGATAACCTATGGAAAGCATTGATAGATAGAAAAGCATCCGTAAGTAGTAGCTGCTTTCAATCCCTCTTTCCTTTTCTTAACCAAGAAGACTTCTTGAGAGCAGGGATCTCGCCCTACTCATTTCCCGGAGTCTATATGCCTAAGGCAGGTCTGGCTCTTTGTTATCAGTAAATATTTGTTAATAGAAAAACAAAAAACAACCATGAGATCCTCTGAGGAAGAGTTACAAGTCTCTTTATATTCTTTTATGTGAATGGTTTTCTCCTTGCAATTACTCTTCAAGGTCAATATTTGGACTTCCAGCTTTCCATGCAACAACTAAGGTCAGAAAGGTGGAGTGCCTTTCCTGATGTCATGCCAGAAAGTGGTAAGGCCAAGACTCTAACTCAGGATGGTCAGGCTGCAAAGGCTTGCAGATTCTAAAACCATACTGTTGTTGTAGGATGGATGGATGGATGGATGGAGATGGATGGTCACTCATGTGGTTGACTTTCAGGCATCCAGCTCGGCAGAGAAAAGGTTCATGCTCTGTCTTATCCTTCTACTTATTAGGCTGACTCTAAGGGTGAAGGGTAATGGGAAAGAGGCAGAGTAGCCTGTCCAGTCAAGATGGGAAGTGGGGTGGGGCATGTTGGAGTGTTCCTGAGACACCCCAGTCACAGCAGCCTCACCACTTGGACACTTACAGGTGACTCTGCAGGGGCTGGAGTCCCATTTGCTTTTTAATTTTCTCAGTCCTGCCTCTCTGCTCCTCCGTTTCATTAAACCAAAGGAAAATCGCTTGACCTGTTTCCTTTCTTATGAAAAGAAACTCATAGTTTTCTTTGTTATCCCTATTTATCTTATTTTCTATTCTGTTCTTACTTTATTATTTTTGTTCTACTTTTTGGAGGGGTTTGCTCTACTGTTCCTCTCTAAGGTCTTAAGTTCTATGCTTGGCTAGTTGACTTACAACTTTTCTTCTTTTCTAATACAAACACTTAAGTTTACAGATTTCCCCCTAAGAACCGCTTTAGCTGCATTTCACAAGTTTTGTTATGCGGTATCTTCATAATTGATTAGTTCTAAGAGTCTGTTATGAGCTAAGTTATACCGAGAGCTTGACACACATCAGGTCAATAAAGTAGATGAGATCATTTGCCTTATTTTACAAAAGAAGAAACTGAAGCTCAGAGAGACTAAATAACGTTCCCACGGCATGGAGTTTGTAAGTGGTGGAGCCAGGACCTGAACTCAGGTGTTGACTCCAGGTGTGCCCATCCTGTTGACCACTACATCCTTCTTCCTTATTAGCAGAGGCTCTTAAACTTGAGTGAGCATCAGGATCACCTGGAGGGCTTGTTAAAACACTGATTATGAGAGCCAGCCCCAGGGTCTCTGACCCAGGAGTCTCTGAACTGGGAATTAGCAAGTTCTCAGGTGATGCTGCTGCTTCTGGGCCAGGAGATAAACTTTGAGAACCACTGGCCAGTAGGGTTATTGGGAGGCTTCATATCCCATTTATACGTAAGAATCTATCATCTATATCTTCATGCATGTACATGCGTGCAGAGAGCTCTGTATGAAGGATGCTCACCAACATGTCAACAGTGATAATCTCTGGTAGGTAAGATTTTGACAAATGTTTACTTTCTCCCTAAGACTTTGGTATTTTGAATTTTATACAAAGTATGCGCATTGTTTTTATAAACATGTATTATAATATATATATATATATTTTTTTTAAAGGGACTCTTACTGGCTGCTCAAAAATCTTGGAAACGGCTTCTAACTGTCCTCGTTTCCAATGGGGTTATCTTGGATATAATGCATTTCATCTCCCCAATTCCATTTGCAGATTTGAAGCTTCAGCAAAGAAAAGAGACCAGAAAGAAACCTTTTTCTACAAATAGGTCTGACTTGGCTAAGTCCCTCACCTTCACATTTTGGCTCATCTGTCCGCTTCTCAACCTTACCTTGCTACAACCAACCCCCCTCCCCCCACAGACTTTCAACCCCCTTACCCTGCTGTACTCTTTCTCTTTTCTGTAGCACATTTACCGTCTATTATATGCATTTCTTTTTTTTTTTTTTAAGATTTTTATTGGGGAATTAGGGGATGGGAACAGCGCTGGGGAATTGGAAGAAGGGGAACAGACAAGTTGCTATCCTTTTGTTCTTCAAGCTAGTTGTGGAGGATACTGGCCCATGTTGGTATCATTATTGTGCTCTTCCCGGGTGAGGCAGATGAGTCGCCGGCTTCTGGACGGCCACTCACAGTGGCTGCTGGCCGCTCATGCTGGCTGCTGGCTACACACGGTAGCCCATGGCAACCCACTGCAACAGGGGCTGCAGCCTA
>NW_017731381.1:4795127-4800981 GCF_001890085.2 Hipposideros armiger
ATGTGTGTGTGTGTGTGTGTGTGTGTGTGAGAGAGAGAGAGAGAGAGAGAGAGAGAGAGAGAGAGAGAGAGAATATCTCTTTGGAAATAGGAGTGCTAATTGGATCAGAACCATGCTTGTTCTCTACAGAAACGTTACCCATCTTTGCATATTAGTGGTAACCCTTCCTTCTCTTTAAATCCCCTGCAGCCATGATGATACTCATTCCTTGGACACTGCTTCTTCCAACTATAGTTCACACAATGGTTGGTCAGCCCTCTCATCACCTACTCATCTTCACTGCTTCCTCTGCCTTTATTTTCCTGAATGCTTCTCTGAAACCTGCATTTCAACATCGATGTGATACACCTTCCTTTGCTTAGGTCGGTCCACCAGGATTATTCCCATTATCTCTTTCCTAAGCTCTCTTGGGTGGTCAGATATGTTAATCACAAACCAAAATAATGGCAGAAGGAGGACCCCATGGAGTGAACAGACTGGCACTTGTCATTCAGACAAAGTCAAGGCAGGGCTGCCAACGGGTGCTCTTGGCTGAGAGCTTACCAGTTGCTCCTTCTTCTAGAGAAGCTGGGGGCAGGGGTTAGTGAGAATTGGCATTTTAACATACTATTCAGAAAAGCAGCTTTCATCTGGGGAGATTTGGCAACATCTAAAGGCATTTTGGATTGTCACAACTCAGAGGTGGGGGCTACCTACTGGTAGAGGCCAGGGGTGCTGTTAAACATCTCACAATGCACAGGATAACGCCCCCAACAAAGAGCGATCTGCCCCCAAATGTCAAGTGTGCCAAGGTTAGGACACCCTGAAGAAGAGTCATGGCTAGAAGCACTTTTTTGAAGTTATAAAAATATTTCCAACGTGAGCAGTGAAATAAGGACTCCCTCCAGCGAGGGCAGTGCTTAATGAGGTGTGCCTGTACTTATTTAGCTGAACAGGCCTTGTGATGGGCGTGGGAGGCTCTGGCCTTGGAAAACCGGGCACTCTGTGCTCAAGTTACCCTGGGGGGTCTTTGGCCACAACTCAGTGACTTGGCCCTTCCTCAGGTGACTTGGGTGGTAGGGTTATTCTAATTCCAGGATACGGAGTGCAGCTATAAGATGTATTAAAAGCACTTTAGAGAAGTTAGCAGGAAGCTCTTGCTAGTTATTGAGCAATTATATTCATCAAAGGAGTCTTACCCTATATCAGCCATATATGTGTGTAAAGAAATCATTAAATTACTTTTGATTGAGATCCATTGATTTGGGTGGTATAGGGATGGGGGAAGTAAACATCTATGGCATTTTGAAAAAATAAACTTTTCCCATTCAGATTCTAAACTCCATACGACCTGGATCTTTTCTAGAAGGGAGAAGGAAACTACCATCACTTGACCACTAATAATATGTCCGGGAATTTCCTGCCTTATCGCATTACATTTTCATAAAAAGTCCTTGGGCTTTTATTATCATCATCCCCATTTTACAGAACAGGGGAATAGAATCTGAGAAGACTCGCTTGTACATGTAACAAATACATTTACCATAAACACACACCTACTAAGAGAGTTTGTTTCTATTGTTTTTACCTTATTTATGTTCAAATTAATGTACAGAGGGGCAAAATAAGGTTCATCACTTGAAGAGGAGAGTCCATTCATGTCTTCAGAAATCCAAGTGGAACTTTTAGCAGAGGATAATTTTTAACCTTCTATGCCAAATGTCTTGGATATAAACAGAAACTATAGAGTAGGGAGAAATTGTCTGTAGAACTCAGGAGCCTAGAACTATTCCTAACACATGGGAAATGTCCTCTGTGGGAACCTCCAGGTTGACCCTTTTTCTGTAGGCTGTGACCTGACAAGGTTTGCATCGGAGTGGTTGAGATCATGAAGTGGCGCCTGCCCTTTGTACTATATTTGTTCTAATAACAATACTAATCTTAATGGTTTATGAAACATCTACAACCCCGGAAGTATGTTATACACATTACATAATTCGTGTGATCTTCACAAAAACTCTATGGTACAGGATGTTTTTTATTTTCCTTTTTTTATTGTTATATTTTATTTTTTTATCTTTTTCTTTTTTTTTCTTTACTTACTTATTTTTTTTTGTCTACGATACAGGTTTTACTGTTTTGCGTATTTCACAGATGAGGAAATCAAGACCCAGGGGAGTTACGAGATGTGCCCAAGTTTATTTAGTTTGTAAGTGGCCAGGCTGGGATTTAAGTTGAGTCTCTGACTCAAGCCTTTGTTAAATCGTTATACTGCATCATTCTCCCACTACTCCGCCAGGGGCCTGTGTCCCTCAGAAAGGCCACTACCCTCTTTCACTTTTCAGATCCCAGAGAGACCCTCGATTGTCCACGAACTCAATGCCTGTCCACTGCTGGGCTTTATTCCCTTTGGAAATGGAGTCTGGAAGTAGAGGAAGGAAGGAGCTCATAATATGGAGACGAAGGTTTGGTGTGGCAGAGATCCTAGGTTTGGGATGGAGATAGAATTGGGTGTCTATCTATTGACTTAATTCTGGTAAAATATAACAACTTTGTGCCAGGAGAGCTCCATGTCCTGCCCCCGCTTTGGGCTTTTATCATATATATTACATTTATTTATGTTCTAAGCCTAACAATATAGTGTTATAATTATTGCTTTTAGCAATACTATCCTCTTTCAATACATTAAGAGAAGAGCGCACGTGTGTGCGCACACACACACAAACACACACACACACACACGCACACACTTATATTTATCCACATATTTACTATTTTTTATGTTCTTCATTCTTTCCTGTAGATCCAAATTAGCATCTACCATCACCTCCATTTAGCCTTAAGGATCATGCCTGGTCGCATCCTTAACTTTTCTCAGTTCTTGTTCGCATGGGAAAGTCTTTATTTTGCTTTTATTTTCTTTAATTGAAAAAATGTATTGAGATACTTGTAATTTCACAGGCAGTTGTAAGAAATAATACCCTTTACCTAATTCTCCCCCATGGTAGCATTTTGAAAAGACTATTGGGTTGTCGGAAAAGTCATGACGCATTTTTGCAACAAAAAACATAGAAAAAATACGTCATGACTTTTCCGACAACCCAATATATAGTACAATATCACAATTGGGATATTGACATTGAAACAACCCACTGATCGCATTCAGATTTCTGTTTTACTTGTACGTGTGTGTGTGTGTGTGTGTGTGTGTGTGTGTGTGTGTGAATGTATTTAGTTCTATATGATTTTATTGCTTGTGTAGATTTGTGTATCCACTACTATAGTTAAGATACCACACAGTTCTACGATTACTATAAGGATCCTTAAAGTCGCCTTTTTATACCACACTTCTCACCTTTCCACTCCCCCCACACTCCAATCCATAAGCTCTGGTGAGCACTAATCTGTTCTCCATTTCTAAAATTTTGTTATTTCAAAATGTCACATAAATGGAATCCCATATGTACCCCCTTTGGAACAGGCTTTTGTAAAACTCGTTGTAATTCCCTGCAGATTCATCCAAGCTATTGCACGTGTCATTAGTTCATTCCCGCATATTGCTGAGTCCTAGTCCCTGGCTGTGCCATCTTTTGTTCAACTATTCGCCTGTTGAAGGAGATCTGGACTGCGGTTGGCTACTGGGAATGAAGCTACTACGAACATCCATGAGCAGGTTTTCGTGTGAACGTAAGTTTTCATTTCTCTGGGCTAAGTGCCCAACAGTGCAGTGTCTGGGCTGTATTCTAATTGCGTGTTTAGTTTTATGAAAATACTGCCAAGCTGTTTTTCAGATTATCTGTACCATTTTACATACCAGAAGCAATGCATGAGTGGTCCAGTTTCTTTGCATCCTTGTTAGCATTTGTTGTTATCTCTCTTTTAGTTTAGCCATTTTAGTAAGTGTGTAGTGATATCTCATTGTGATTTTCATTTTCATTTCCCTGATGGCCAATGATGTTGAACATTTCTTCATGTGTTCATTTTTCATCTTTATATCATTTTAGGTGAAATAGCTGTTCATGTGTTTTGCCCATTTTCTGCTTGGATTGTGTACTGCTGGGTTTTGAGAGTTCTTTATATATTCTAGATACTAGTTATTGTTGTGTGTATGGTTTGTTGTCCCTATTTTTTTTTTTTAAAGATTTTTATTGGGGGAATTGGGGGAATGGGAACAGTGCTGGGGAATTGGGGGAAGGGGAACAGACAAGTTGCTGTCGTCTTGTTCTTCAATCTAGTTGTGGAGGATGTTGCTTCACTGGCCCAAGTTGGCACCATCATTGTGCTTTTCCCGGGCGAGGCAGATCAGTCACCGTCCAGACGGCCGCTCACTGCGGCTGCTGGCCGCTCACGCTGGCTGCTGGCTGCTCACGCTGGCTGCTGGCTACACACGGTAGCCCATGGCAACCCACTGCCACAGGGGCTGCAGCCTACGCCGTTGCCAGTGACTCACTGCAGCCCAGCTCCAGGTTGAGCTGTTGTTCAGCATCTTAGCTGTGGAGGGCAGTGTCACTGGCCCTCATATGTGGGATCCGAACCGGGGCCCTCGGGTGTCCCAAGCCAGCTCTTAACCAACGCGCCACTCGGCCGGCCCTATTATGTGCATTTCTTATTGTCTGTCTCTCTCCCGCTGGAATATGAATTCCACAAAGGCGGGGTCTTCTTTGTGCTCATTACTTGAGCCTCAGCACCTAGGGCTGTGCTTGGCAAATACAAAACCCATGTATTTGATGAAGTAAATTGAGTTAACTCTCTATCCTCTGAGATTAGAAACGGACTCTCTTTGTGCTGCGTGGCTTCCTGCCCTATTCCTAGGCTACTCTTGGCGCTCCCAGGTCCATACCAACCTTTTCCTGTTTCTGATCGAAGCTTCTGACAGAGGGTGAGAATCAGGAGAAGATGCCATCCATCCAGTGGCCCAGCCTGGGGTTGACACTTTAAGAAGAAAGGGGACCAATGGGGAGAAGCCTGGCCCTACATTAATCTCATTCACCCCTAACTCCTATTCACGAAGTTGGGCTGCCACGGAAACAGAGTGTCCAGCCAAAGCATGGCTCTGCCTTTCTCCTTTAACCTTATCCGATCTGATTTTATCCAAGGCCACTTTACTATACTTCAGGGCGGAAGTCCCTTAAACAATAATAAAACAATAGGTACCATTTGTTGAGTGCTTTTATCTTGCCACATGCCACATAAAGTACTCTTCACACACGACCTCCCTTCAATCCACACAGGATTCCCACAAGGCTTAGAACCTCATTTTGTAGATGTGAAGAGGTTAAACTACCTTGACCATTGTCACATAGATAGTGAGTTTCAGAGCCAGCACTGGGACGCTCATCTGTCCAGCTCCAATGCCCTGTATCACTCATTCCTTCAACAAACACTTAATGAGTTCCTACAGTGTGCCAGGCATAGTCAGGTTCTGCCTCCCTCCTGCCTGGGAACTTCCAGGAAATTGTGGGAACAACACACACGTTGTGTAGAAGGGGGGGGGGGCTCAACTTGGTTTGGTTTAGAGAATCTGTCTAGAGACACATCCCAATTGCCAGGTACCAGCACAGTCCCCACCCACCTCCTGTCCCAGAGCCTCTGGAGAGCTGATGTTTTTGGAAGACAAAGGTGGTGTGCTTCAGTGAAATGTGAGTCTTGGATTTGAAGTCTAAGGTTGTGCTTTTGAGTTCAGGTGCCCTTGACCTTGGGCAAGTCATATGATCTCTTTGAGCCTCAGTATTTTCATCTATAAATTGGTATTAATTATGCTGGTTTAGCATAGTTTCCATAAGTGTTCAATGAATATACAAATGCTTGATACATCATAAATGCACACACAGGCACATGCCACTTCCAGATGTGTGTGTGTGTGTGTGTGTGTGTG